>NW_016690189.1:6457011-6474815 GCF_001604755.1 Lepidothrix coronata
TAAACTGGCATTTTCTAAAACTTACCTCATCATCATGAGTCTTGTTTCAGCTTATTGTGCTTTTTCTCTGTTGTCTATTATTCAGGTGAGATATTTGTTTAAAATATACCCAGGATATTCTGGTCATAAATGGGGTTTCCTTTTTTTTTTTTTTTTTTTTCCATTTACGTCAGAAGACTGAACCTGGCAAAATGGAAGCAATTACAGTGCTTGCTTCTCCACACACCTCTGCTGCAGTATCACCAGCCTGGAAGACTACATGAATAACCCCTCTGACTGTGCTGAAATAACTTTGTTAAACCATTTCCTTTGAAAGAAGAAGATGAAAATAACAGTATCATTCTCTGTTACTACCTATACAAGATTTGAATTCAGATTTTTTTTTTTGCAGAAGTTCCTGTGATAGCTCACAACTACCACTTGTTTCCTTTTTTCCTGGATAAGTGCCATTTGGAGAAGAAAATTGATACTGTTACTCCCTGAATTCGTATTAAATCAGGCCATATGCTATTTCTAGTTCTGGAAAATATGATCTTTTTCTTTTTCCTTCTGCTTGGAAGTTATTTTGCATGCCTTTTTTTTTTATTTTTTTTTTTCCAGAGCGTATTAGCATATTACGTCATTTTGTTGCTGCATAGAGTGGTAATTTCCAAGACCACATAGGAACAAAAGAAAAGTGTGTACTGTTTGTTTTGGTGGTTTATCCAGTCATTGCACAGTGAAGGTAGAACTCATTTATGAACTGTTCTTTGTTTTGTATCAGTTACCACTGCGACACCTCTGTGCGAGTTGCTTCACACAGAGAACTGTAGAGGCATATTTAAACTCTTACCTCACTGAGAGCATTTCATAAAGCACTGCATGAAAGGGATTACATAAAAAAAGTGTGACCTTTTTTGTTGTGGTTTGTTTTTTTTTTCCTTGGCCTACATTTTATATGGCATATGTCAGGTCAGCTTAAGCATTTTATAATACTACTTCTATATACACTTTCACTTTCAAACACCTTTTTCTACAGCCTGTGGTTGCTATGTATGAAAACCTGTTCACTGTATCACTGAAGATATGTCAAATATTGAATGTCATGTGAGTCAGCAGAGGTATTTCAAGGACCGATGGCTAAAAGTTAGACTGTGACTAGGGTGTACTAGGCTCTAGTGTAAGGTAGCGAATCTTTTTAATATCTCTAAACAACATAACACAAACTGACTTACTTCCTCCACTCTCTTTGTTGTCACTGAGTCAGGTTGTAGTTGTGAGACAACAGGAAGGATAGCTGGCAAACTGCAGAAGCCACTGTAAGAACTGAGATGAAAGGGCTGATGTCCATGTTTCAAAGACAGCAATTATCTGTATGAAATCCATCTCTTGATATTCTCACTCTTCATTTCAAATCATGTCTTGTAAATTGTTCCTTTTCCTTCTAGGCTAGTGTACTGTGCAGATTGCAGTTTGCAACCACTAACTGGTTGCTAAAGAAAAACTTGATAAAGAAAAGTTATTAACATTTGAATTTCACTTTGAAATGTTACATATACATTCTTTAGAGGTAAGTAACTTTGTATATTCTCATACACTTCTTTTTTTCATGTTATTGGCTACTTAATTTAATAATATATTTGTCCCTGAATATTATTTTAAAAAAATCCCAGTGGAAATGGCTTGTATGCAGTGACTGAATGATGGGTTGACAGGTCACTTTTCAGCTGTAGGTGAAATGTCCCTGTTGTCACATATGCTGTTTGACATTCTGAAAACTATCTTCCAACAGGGGAAGACAAAAATAATATTATATCCTAAAACTTTTACTTGAATCAGAGCAAAGGAGTGCCACACTAAAAATGTAATGAAGAGATTTTTTTCTTTGCTTGCTTTTAATTTTTTTTCGTATTAGATTGTATATTTTTTTGAGTTCCTACTATGTGACACACCACATCAACTCTCAAGCTTTGACATAGGATTGTATTCATCTCACCAGATCTTACCCATAAAATATGCACATGTCTAATCTAAACTAATCAAGCAGTCACCATTTGAGCCACTTCCATACCACCTTAATACAAGTGTCTTGGGCTGGTGGGATAAATGGCCCTCTCGAGATGCCTGCCTCTCAGTTAAAGGCAGATGGAGCCTAGATGATCACCTGAGACTTGATGTCACATCTATCTTGATGAATAAAGTTTGATGAGGTGAATTGAATGTGAAATCACATAAAGATTGATTGAACACAAAGATACTTTTAAGTAGAAAAAAATCCACCATTATTTGTAATATAGAGGAACATAAAATAAATTAGATAACAAATCTTTTGCTATTACGTTGCACTGCAATATGACTTCATGTGAAATAAGTCTACGATGAAGGAAAGAGGGCTGAATAACCAAATAAATTATCAGTTTCCTCAAGTGTTTGGTTTCACAAATGGTTCCAAGAAGGGTTGTGTGCGAGCTGGTAAAAGGCTTTCTTGTATCCTCTTCATTTGAGATTTTCTCTTGTTTTGTCCAAATTATTTAGTTCACCTGTGGAAGGTTAATGCATAATACATATTTGTATGATTTCAAATATGCATAAAATCTTGTACCAAGTCCCAGGCTAAATTTGGTTGAGTCAAAATTATACATGTATAAAATAAAAGTAAAAGCTTTTCTCACAACATTTTTTTTCAGTAGAAAGACAGAATAAACTTAGCAAAAATCAAACTGACAATACATAAGATGGTTTGTCTTACTAGTATTTAGTTTCTCAGTGAGTTGTTCATGATAAAACCACAAACAAATCAACAATTATTAATAAACTGATAATACAAGCAACTATGGGAGCAGTTGTCCTTTCCACCTGCTGTGGCAACTAGAGATAAGACACAAACAGCCCAAAACAATGCTTGAGTTAAACTTTTATACATAGTACAAAACTACCAAGACAAAACACACGCGAAAAATCAATGCAGCAAAGAACAGTGTAATTCTCCACTCCTGCTGCCATTTCATCTTCTCATGGACTACCTATTTGGAATGCTTTTAAAAAGAAGGAATAGCTCAGGCAAGTTATGAAAATCTTAGGTACTGCCCCGAGGGTTTTCATACCTGAGTCATCACGTAAGGAAGGCATGATAAGAGAGACTATCACAGCTGGCAGGATTTGCCTCTTGTCAGCCTCTTCCCTTATTTATAAATCCAGTTTGTAGCTTCAAGTATGCTCACTCTTTGACACCTGGGAGGCCACTCTGTGCATCACTAGCAAAGCAGCCATCCAATTGTTTGAGCCATTAGCACATCTCTTACAACACCTGGGTGGTTACTGCAGGTAGTTGAATGTTAGCAGTTCCATCTCTTGCACTGGTGGATACATTCTTCTCCTTTGACCTAGGATAGTTGGACAATAGTATCACTTTATCTTATCTCAAGGTCCTTTTGCAGTTCAAATATTAGGCATATTCAGGGCAGGGTGGGCTTCAGTGGATAAGCAGCTGTTTCTTTACATTTTGCTACAGTGGACAAAACTCTTTTGGTGATCTTAACAATTTTTAAGCCATTAACCATTCCAGTCTCTGACATCAAGAGAGAAAAACAGCCCTCATTCCTTGCTCTGTTCCCTAGGTAGACTAGTGATCTACATTTCCCTTCTATTCTCCTCTCTAAGTGTTTGGGCAGTAAAAGCAATAAAAGAAGAAAGTTGTCTGTAAGGAGCAAAGGATAGACCAGGACAAATTAGGAGGACAATAAAAAGGTGATAAATTATGGGAAATTGATCTTCGTTTGAGTTCGATTAAGAAAAACAATAAGCCTATCTTGGTACTATTTTTTAAAAATGTCTCTTAACTAGATCATCATTATCTGCCTAATTTTGTCAAAATGGTACTTCCTGATAAAAATTAATTCAGCATAATTTGATGTGTGTTTTCTTATAGTGTATTTGGTAAACTCATCTACAAAGCACTCCTGTTATTCAAGAACACCACCTCATGTAAAATACAAAATGTCATATTATGAAGTAAAATGAAAACGACAAGCAAAACATTGCGATATTATATAAAAAAAATTAAATAGTTACATCCCATCCACTTACTTTCACTATAATTTCAGCCACATGATCCTTGTGTTTATTAATTATCTCTATAGAAATGCTATGTATCATTAAGCAGCTGTATAACTGGAGAGTGGCAATTCAGTGGTGGACAGTGATCATCCATTTGTATACAGGAGATATGTTTTGGCAATAATGTTGTTTCAGATATAAATATCAGAGAAAATCATTATACCATGGGGACTTTGGCTTACTTATTCTTTGCAGAAAAATAAGAAAATTCTTTTGAAAAACTATCAGCTAACTGTGGGATGCAAACCTGTGTATGAATCAGATTATTTTGATGGATGGTACTAGACAAAACAGAAATTCTAAACTACTATCTTAATGAGTCCTCTGCGTTCATTACTGACTGGAAGCATTTTTTATGAGAAATCACTTTCTGATGGTGGAACCTTAGGCCATAACATTTGGATCAAACAATAGAACTTAAACATATAAAAACTTATCTAGTTACTCATATGTCAAATCTTTGCTGATGTCATGTATTCAGAACTTCCACTGGCCTCTAGAGGAGTCATTTTATGGCTCAGCACCTCCAAAAATGAGACTATAGGAAACTGAATTGGAAAACCCAGAGTAAGGAATACTGGCACAAAAGCAAAGACATTTCAAAGCCTAGCATTTTGCTTAATGTATCAGTCATTATAAATGATGCTAACCTCTGTAATTAGTTTTTGGAGGCATTTGTACTTTACACAAAGCAAGTGCCATTACTAAATTAGCTAGTTTGAGCAACCATACTTTTTAAAGGAATTAACCCTGTGAATACTTGTTGACAAGCCAATCTGAAGCCTTTCCAGCACATTCTTTGTGTCTAATGAGCTATGGCTACACAGGGATCTACTATGATTTGGATATGTAGTTTCACCATAATCAGTGAACAACCCAGAGAATCACTATTTGTTAATATAGGCATGGGTTTATTGCTTGTTCCTGAATAATGATGGTTCAGTAATGTAAGGGGGGGGGGAATCCCTGTAAACATGCAAAGAAATAGTACACTGATTAAAACAAAAGTGTTTTAAATAGAAGCAATTCTATTGAATTCAGCAGAATAATTATCCCAAAATGCTGTTCTTAAAAGCTACACTAAAATTTTGTCTGTAGAATTCCCATTACCTTTGATGTGAAAATTTCTGAGAGTGATTATTACAGTTTTCCTTTTGTTTAAGTGCTTCACCTGATTTTTCTAACGGAAATGTTACTTTCTTTTAAAAGTATTTCTCTAACGAGCTCATAACATTAGCCTTCATTCAGCAAATGTTAAAGATAACTACAGACAACACAGATTACTAGGAGCTTGTCTTCTCTAGATGATTTGATATCTGAGAGATCTGAAAGGGTGATGGTGAAATGGGAAGGTAGCACCAAGACAGCAGGTTTCTCCCATAGGTATAGTTCAGACTATGGCACAAGTAGCAGCTGTTACATCAACTTGCTTGAAGTCTCATTATGTCATTCTTGTACATGCTAAACTGCAAAGGTTGAAAAATAGCTCCTCTATTCTAGGAAAGTCCCATAGTAAAGAACGGTTGAAGGGGTAAAAAATGTGGGAAGTACAGACTGTCTTTGCAGTTAAGGTCCAAATAAATATCCTTTTATTTTACTTTTAAATGGAAAAAAAAGAATGTATGGTTAAATATTATTTTAAAATGGTACCTCTATCTTGCTATTTAGAAGCAGGCATGTACCCTCACACTTATATTTGCATATATATGGATATATGCCCTTTAAAAAAGGAAAGAAATTCAGTCATATGTCTGTGCAGCTCCTATATTATGCAATTAGCCCCAGGCTGTTAGGGTGATTTTGTGCTTTATGAATCTGAAGGTTAAAAGCCCATCCTAATTTGATCATTTGGGCTGGGATTCTACTTACTCTTCATTTATTTCTAGATTCAGACTCAAAATTTGACTCCATGGTCACTGGTCATTTCCAGAGGACAGCTGATGCCTCCTGACTTCATCTCTCACCAAGGACAGAAGAGTCTCTCAGGAGGTGCTCAAACTTCATTATAAAATACAGAGACAAGTACATGACTATTTTAGACTGTACTCACATTTTAGATGACTAAAATTAGTGAGATGAATCCTATCCATCTAGGTTCACTATCTCTATGTAGACCCTTCGTGCTGTAGTAAATACACGCTACAAGAAATATTATTCTTGTAAGATGCCAGAACTTTGAAGCACAGCCATGTGAAATTCTTTTCCTGTTTTCGTTTGTCTAAACCAGAAGTGAAGTTTACACATTTTTCTGAAGTTTGAATGTCTTCAGCATTGGGCAGGCATTTTCAATAATTATATACAAGTAAATTTTTAAAAACCTCAGAAGCTCACCTGTTCTGCTAAAAATATTGATTCTGTCTTCAACACCTTCTTACAAAGCAAAGGAGATTATTGTAAAAAATGTGTTCAGCTGAGGGCAGAGACAATGAGACTAGATATAATTGTCTTGGCTCAGAGTCTAAACCCTTGATTTTAAATTGGTAATTAGCTTTTTGGCATCAAGAATTTTATATTTCTGGAAATAAAAAAAACAACAGCATGATTTTCTTTATTTAAAAGTTTCAGTCTCTGTTTGATATGATTATAGTAATTAACAGTTTATAGCAAAATTGTCACTTGTGCAGAAAAGACTCATTATGAAAAGCATGTGAAAAAAGTGAAGTATATTACTATCAATTTGATATTGTCTCCACCAGTGCTTCTTAAATGTTAGAGTGTAAATAAGTTAGGTATGGTCATTCACTTCATATGTTCACACTTTTGGGAATAGATGAGTTATTTAAAAGCTCAGTACTGTTCATTCAGCAACTGACACCATGATTTTTTTCAGTTCAAGACTTCTGTTGATGTACAGGTTTTTTTCCTCGTTTTATTTCTTCTCAAAAGAAAGCATATGAATATCAACCTGATTGATTTTTGCATATGATTAAAAAAATTTTAGCTTGGAAACTTGGGGAAATAATGTGTGACACTTACATAAAGTCTGCCTCTATTCCAAAACGGTAAATGCTTTTCTGGCTTTTTACCTCTAGTCTTGATTAAAGGCATAGGAGAGAAAAGTTTGAGTAGATGACATATTTCAAGTTTCTTTTTCCCCAGAACAAGCTGACTAACTCCACCTGGATTCTTTGGCAGCCCTACCATCCTGGTAGACTGAACATATAGGAGATGATCATGCAACAAGGTTTTTGAACATGAAAACTCACACTTCTTAGAAGAAGATTAGTACATGATCTTGCCTGTAGCAAATCATGGCCCTAGAGCCACATGATTTTCATTCACTTTCCCTTTAAGAAACTTTCTCTTTAACAAACTTCTCAATGCATTTTTTGTTTCTGTTTCTATTTTATTTATATTTTATTACATCATCATCTTCTGCAGCCAATGGATAAGATGGCAGAATTCCTAGTCATTTAAGTATTGTGTATTGTGTTTAAGAATTATGTAAAATAAACTTTTCTTGAAGACTTTTTTTTCTGCTATACCATACCTGACAAGCAACTGTTCTCTGGCTTCTAATTTTGAGCATTTGTTAGAAAAGCTTTTACATCAGCTGGCAAGATGACAATAGAAGGAAATGTTCTCTTCAAAAGCATTATGCAAAAACAAAGTGGAAATAAGCATTAAAAATAATGCACTTAAAAATACGCTACAGAGTCCCTGATGTGTCTGTCTTTCCATCATCTGAAGATGATGTGAGATAATTATTAAAAACCAAGAAATAATATATTCTTAAGCAGATCACTACAACTTCTTAGGAATCGTCTGATGTATTTACATATGTTTCATAGTAGTTATCCTTCCTTTTCCTGTTGTTGTGTGAGTTCGTTTGCATTGGTTTTCATATTGGTAGTAAAAATAACTGCCTTGGTTATTCTCATTACATTTCCCCACCTAAACCAGTGGATACCAATATATAAACCAAATACTCAATTGGTTGTTGACATGATAATTCTGTCTTTTTCATCTTATATTGGTTTTTATAAAAACATAAAATTGATTTTCAGAGACAATATGCTATTACAGTAAAGCTTCATCTCAAGTAAAGTTGAAGGGGATAAGCACAGCCTTTTTTGATAGGGAGCTCCCTTCTAATTGGGACAGGTAATGTTATGGTTTTCCCAACTCCAGACACTCAAAAATAAATGGTTAAGTCCATTGTCAGCACATCCAAAGTAATAATTAAATAATGCTTACGTAAGTATTTTTTGTATTTTCCTCTTGGATTTTGAAGCTGTGGGCGTGTTCATAGCACACTTTTAAAGTATTCTTTTCAGGCAGGAATAATTCTTTTTTAGTTTTTAACTAAAAACCAGAATTAGGTTTTCAGTCCTCATGTCCAAAAGCTGATGGACAAATGCCTTAAAGGGATGAAGGCCTCAGAAAAATTGCAGCCGGTGGGAGCACACGTATTAGAAAATCATGAAAGATGGAATGTGTTAATTCTATACAACAAAATAAAACTGTGGCACCAAGAAAATTATGCAAAATGTAAATAATGAAAATTCGCTATTGCTAGCTGATCTTTAAAAGGAATTGGACAAACATTCAAAATGCCAATGTTTGACTTTTCAATTTAATAAAAACAGTAAGAAATATGTTTTTCATTTCACTGCCTCTCGCTATTCACAGAGGCTAATTCTCACTCTGCCAGTGGCTCATTTCTTCAATTACAGGATGTACCTTCATTATTGTTGATATATTATATTAAACAGTAAGTGTCTTATGTTAATATACAGAAACTTGTGGTTGCTAGGCATCCTCCTTAAAGGAAAAAACCTTGAATTTTCTTTTTAATTAAACAGTTGTCTTCAATATGAATAGTTGTCATAAGCTACTGCCATTACCCAAGGGGTAATGTTTCCAAAGCTCATTATGGAATTATTCAATAAGAAATCCCACACCAGTATTTACTGAGTAGTATATGGAATACATAAATACAGTCAAATTGCCAAATAGGCAGTTCTCTAGTGTGGCCCCAAAGAGACAAATTGTATAACAGTACCAAAGAAACTTTTGAGGAGTACTTATGGTTTCTTATTGTGTTCTGTGCAGAAACGAGACAACCACCTTTATAATTTGTAATATATACTCTTATTAGTGTAATACTTGTCTTTTTCTCTCAGTTTTTCCATGGTGTTTGGTGCAGACATTTGACTCATCTCATTTATTGATGTGTAATATTTTTTGAGGAAACTTTGTTACTGGACAAGTCTGGGCAGCTTTTGGTGAGAAGCAGAGGCAAAGGCAGAGTGGGTATGGCCTTTTGCTGTGAATTCAGAAGTTTGGGTTTGAGGCAGGTGTCCAGCAGCGAGGGAAACAGTAAGGGCAGTCCTCAAGTGATCCAGTGTGCAAAGGGGATAATTTGAACTAAGTAACTCAGGGTAGCTGGAAAGACCACTACCCTGTCACTCCTGCATCACTGACTACACAGTGACTACACACTACTGGCTCACCATAACCACACCTGATTACCTGCAAAGTCTTGGGTAAAGTGGACAGATCTCAATGTAATGAATCTGGTCTTGATCAGTGCCTTTGGGCCAGTTTGAAAAAATCTTAAATATGCAATTTAGAGAAGGTTGTACTTAGAAAATATCACAGAATATTCTGAGTTGGAAGGGACCCACAAGGATCATCGAGTCCAACTCTTAAGACCGTGAACTTTTCAGTGTGTAGAAATTTTCCCTGTGTGAGTGATTAAAACAGCGAGCTCATCAGGAATATGCCCAGTTTCACATGTTTAAGCATGGAAAATAGTGGGAAGGCATTTCAGTGTGTTTTCCTCTCTCCTTCACAGTTCTTCCTTAGATACTGCAGTAATATACCATGAAATAATGATCTTACAGAAATATTGCATCATGGAAAAAACCCTCGAAGAATGCTTTTTGACAATGGAATTAATTATTTAATAAAAGCAAAACTAGTATTATGACCATGTGACCCACCTAATGGATGAAGAAAAGGCTGTGGATGTTTTCTACCTAGACTTCAGTAAAGTCTTTGATACTACCACAGCATTCTCCTGAATGCTCATGGCTTGGGCAGGTGCACTCTTTGCTGAGTTGAAAACTGGCTGGATGGCCGGGCCCAAAAAGTGGTGGTGAATGGTGCTACGTTCAGTTGGTGGCCAGTCACTAGTGGTGTTCCCCAGGGATCAGTGTTGGGGTCAGCTCTGTTTAATATGTTTATTGGTGATCTGGATGAGGGGATTGAGTGCACACTCAGTAAGTTCACAGATGACACGAGTGGGAGTGTTGATCTGCTGAAAAGTAGAAAGGCTCTGTGGAGGCATCTGGGCAGGCTGAATCAATGGGCCAAACCCAGTTTTATGAGGTTTAACAAGGCCAAGTTCAAGTTCCTGCACTTGGATCACAACTCCATGAAGAGCTACAGGTTGGGGGAAGGGTGACTGAAAAGCTGCTCAATGGAAAAGGACCTGGGAGTGCTGGTTGACAACAGCTGAACATGAGGCAGCAGTGTGCCCAGGTGGACAAGGCAGCCAATGGCATTGTGGCTTGTATCCAGAAATAGGGTGGCCAGCACTAACTAGGGCAGTAATTGTCCCTCTGTACTCGCTACTGCTGAGGCCACACCTTGAGTTCTGTGTCCAGTTTTGGGTCCTTCATTACAAGAAAGATATTGATGTGCTGGAGCAAGTCCAGAGAAGGGCAACAAAGCTGGTAAAAGGTAAAGAGAGCAAGTCATATGAAGACTGGCTGAGAGAGCTGGGGGTGTTTAGACTGGAGAAAAGGAGGCTCAGGGGAGACCTTATCTCTCCTGACAACCACCTGAATCATGGAATCATGGAATCAGCTGGTTGGAAGGGACCTCCGAGATCATTAAGTCCAACCCTTGATCCACCACTGCCATGGTTACTAGACCATGGCAATAAGTGCCACCTCCTGTCTCATCTTAAAAACCTCCAGGGATGGAGAATCCACCAGTTCCCTGGGCAGCCCATTACAATGTCTGATTACCCTCTCTGTAAAGAATTTCTTCCTAATATGTAACCTAAACCTCCCCTGGCACAGTTTAAGACCATGTTCTCTTGTCTTACTGAGAGGTGCCTGGGAGAAAAGACTGATACCCACCTGGCTACAACCTCCTTTCAGGGACTTGTAGAGAGTGATGAGGTCTCTCCTGAGCCTCCTCTTCTCTAGGCTAAACAACCTCAGCTCTCTCAGCCTCTCCTCATAGGACTTGTGCTCAAGTCCCTTCACCAGCCTTGTTGCTCTTCTTTGGACCTGCTCCAGCACCTCAATGTCCTTCCTGAGCTGAGGGGCTCAGAACTGGACACAGTACTCCAGGTGTGGCCTCACCAGCGCTGAGTACAGGGAAAGAATCACTTCCCTGGTCCTGCTGGTCACACTGTTCCTGACCCAAGCCAGGATGCCATTGGCCTTCTTGGCCACCTGGGCACACTGCTGGCTCATGTTCAGCTTCTTGTCAATCCAAACTCCCAGGTCCCTTTCTGCCTGGCTGCTCTCCAGCCACTCTGTCCCCAGCCTGTAGCGCTGCATGGGGTTGTTGTGGCCAAAGTGCAGGACCCAGCACTTGGCCTTGTTGAACCTCATTCCGTTGGAATCAGCCCAACTCTCCAGCCTGCCCAGGTCCCTCTGCAGAGCCCTCCTGCCTTCCAACTGATCGACACTCCCCCCCAAACTTGGTGTCATCTGCAAATTTGCTGATGGTGGACTCAATCCCCTCATCTAAATCATCAATAAAGATATTAAACAGAACTGGGCCCAACACTGATCCCTGAGGGACACTACTAGTGACTGGCCATCAACTGGATGCAGTTCCATTCACCACCACTCTCTGGGCCCGGCCCTCCAGCCAGTTCCTAACCCAGCAGAGAGTGTCCCTGTCCAAGCCGTGGGCTGCCAGCTTTTCCAGGAGTATGCTGTGGGAGACGGTGTCAAAGGCTTTGGAGGTTGTAGCAAGGTGGGGCTCAGACTCTTCTCCCAGACAACTAGAGACAGGTCAAGAGGAAATGGTCTCAAGCTGAGCCAGGGGAAGTTCAGGTTGGACATCAGGAAGAATTTCTTCACTGAAAGGCAGGTCAAAAATTGGGACAGGCTGCTCGGGGAGTTGGTGGAGTCACCATCTCTGGAAACGCTAAAAAAATGATTGGACATGTCACTTAGTGCTATGATTTAGTTGACAAGGTGGTGGTCAATCAAAGGTTAGACTCAATGATCTTGGAGGTCTTTTCTAGCCTTAATGATTCTATGATTCTAATCTGACAGCAACTCCAAAGGTGATTCAGTTCACCCTAAGATAAATACCTAAGATGAAGGGAATAAAATGCCCCTAGAAATGTCAGTATTTTTCTACTGGCTCTTGATGGAACCTAGTTGACGAGGTTAGGTTGTATGTTTTATTCTTACAAGTTAAAATTAAGTCAGCAGAGTAATGATCTAGATGGTTGTGTTATAGAGATATCTCTTTGATGTCTCACTGGATTCAGTACAACATTGGCTCCAGAAAGAGTGTTGAGTTCAATTTGATGATGGAAAACCAGTCCTACTGTAAACCTAAAAAAGATCTCTAAATTATGCAAAGTGCCGTAAGACAAACAAAAAGCCAAAAGCTCCCCCCATTTCTTTTGTCTTCAGAAGACTAAAAAAGCTTCAGATTGTCTGTTTTATAAAGCTTTAATAGTTGATGAGAGTACATTTAAGCTGTGCTGGTGTTTCTCTTTATTTGTTTTTCTCCTCATTTTACCTGAAAATAACCCTAATGGATAACTGGGTAGAAAAATATATTTGGCAGGTAACTGTGGATTGTCAGAGAGTTGTTATCTTGACAAAGAAAATCAAAAAAAAACCTGGGAGAAAAAAAAAAGGAGACAAGAATATCCACTCCTGCTGTTTCTTCACCAAGATTATTACCATTAGAAACAGTGCTTTACAACACAGCAATGAGGAAATTTATAATGCTTCATCTAAAAAAACCAAAATACTTCATATGTTGTTAAGAAACGTGATAACTTCAGAAAGACAAAAACAAAACTGCTTTCCTAATATGAAGAGTTTTCCTTATGTAACAATATAAAGTCATTACAAGGCAGTTTCTACCTTAAGTCTAAGTGAAGAAGAAATCAAGAGAATTTAAATAGATCCTTAAAGTGTGTTGGACTACCTGAAACATTGTTATAGATTAAATTGCTATTGAAATACTTACCCTCTCAGATGTCTGAAGAAATGCCTAACTTGGAAAAGTATTTGTAGTTCTGTTCTTCTCCACTAACTTTAACATTTTCTTTTTTTTTTCCTAAATATTCTTCTTCTGCCAGTTCAACTAAAATGGAGAATTGACAAGCATTTGAATAGATATGAACAGTGTAGAAAAGAAAGAATAGTTCTCTGCAAACTCCATTTCTATCTTACATTACATATTCTTGTTTCTTGGTCTCTGTTCCTTAATATCAGTTGCAGAAGTATTAGCAGGATTTAAAGAATTCATTTTCACTTAGAAAGTTTGAATTTAATCCCCAGATGTGACAACAATTTCTCCATATGAACATGAATAAACCACTTAAGAATTGAGGTTCAAATGTATTAAACTTGCGTAAGTCTTCAGAGCTCAATTCTGAAGACCTTAGGACAGGTTGGTTGCATAGGACATTCTTGGAACAATTGTTCTTTCCACCCTTCTTGTTGATAGATAAATATTTGCAAGCATCCTGAATGCTTTAGGAAGTGTTCAACAGTAAACAAAAGCCATTCATTTATCTAGTGATAATGTGAGTCATGCAGTCTGGCTGTTTTTCAAGACAAATAAACCCTAATAAACATAAAAGTGATTGACAAAAGGTTTCTCTATTACACGTGCTAAAATTATCAGAGTTTTGCTCTGATTTTGACATTGGTAAGTTAGTACCTATTTCTGCTGCCTACCATAAACATAATGCATAGTCAAAATAATATCTTTAAATTTTCTCGTATTTTCTTTTCCTTTTAAGATTGATTCAAAATTAACATTTGTCAACAAAACAAGGAGCAGGCAGCTGGTCACTTTTTTCCCCACATGAGACTGAGGATCAGTTGTAATATTAGTCAAGTACTGTTAAACAGACAATTTAAAAGTACTAGTTCTTGCACTAAATTTCATTAGGTTTTTGAGAATACAACACAGAATGAATCCAGTCTAACCTCTAAATGCCTTCTAAATAAATATTTTTTGTACAGGATATTGCCATGTACTTATCCTAGTATTAGTCCTTCCTTAAAATCCCAGTTACTTCTAGTTATATTCAGTGTTATAAAATTGTTTTTGGATTAGAGTAACAAGAAGGATAATTATTTTATATTGATAAGGAAAATTTACTGATTCATGAATCAAAAAAAATTCAAACATTATCCAGAAATTTTAATAAATGAATAGATGTACTTTATTATCTTTTAAATTTGTGTTTCCTAAAGAAGACTTTCATATTTGTTCTGTCTCATCATAGCAGGTTTGCCTGCCACATCTGTCCCTGAACTTCCAATAACTTTTGAATCTGTTATGTGATTTCAGACTAATTAGATGCAGAGGTGGAACTTCCATACAGAAATTCCTAAGTACGTAATTAAAATCTGGATGAATAGAGTATGTGTCCTAATGAAAGGAAAATTGCCATTTGAATTTATATCTGGTCAGGTGCCAAAGAATCAAACCAGGAAAGTGCCCTTAGAGAAGTGGTCCTGATGCATGGAAAGATTCAGTCAAATTTGGCCCATTCTTGATATCAGATTCAATTAATGATGATAATGATGAGCTCTGAAAAGAAAAACACTTGATTAGACCCAGGGATTATGGAACAACATCTTTCTTTCCTCAAAGTCTGTATGTTCTGACAGGAGAACTGCAAAGGCAAGGCAAACTCATTTCAGTTATCCTAGCTGATTACCCCACATGGTCTCTGCCCTTAAACTGTCACTAACTTCATGTGGTTTCAGACTCAAACAACTCTCTCAATCAAAGTCAATTTTTTTAATGAACTCTTCTTGCTTGAAGAAAATTTTCTCTTAATCTAGATTGTGTTTGAAGTGCTGAAATTAAATAAGAGGAGAATTGATAGCTCTTAAACCACTAGGAGATTACACTGGATTCCAAACTTGCATCAAATGTAATGGCTCAAGATATACAGCAAGTGTGACTTGTTTATTTAGAGATCTCTTCTTGCTTCAAGCTTTACAAATTTAGGATCTCAAAGGGGTCTTGACTGTACCTTGCAAGTCAGTAGTAGAGAATATGCAAAAGAGCTCCATTTTTTTCTGATGTAGAAGATTACAGATGGCACTTACTCCTAGACCCCTAGCTTTTTATCTACTAAGCAGAGACCAGCTGTCCAACTGTTTATGAACAAATAAAGGAACATAATATAAATGACCTTAACAGCCATGATGTAAACCAGCTAGCACTTGTGTGCCTTGGCGATGAAGATTAATGTATGTTTAGTGTACACAAGCAGGATATTGATGAAGTGTCAGAGGTTAAAACACAAAACTGGGGCTGGAGTGTAGCATTTTTTAATAGTACAACAGGAGAAAACTTCTTAAATTAACTCAACTTGAATGAATACAGCCAATTGTAGGTAAGGTATGCCAACTCCTATGTTTGAAACAATTTTTACTTCTTGATTCATCCCTACTTCAACTAATAAGGAAAATGTACAAATATTTTTGAAATTATCAGAACACGTTGCCTAGTTTTACTTACCATAGTGAGAAGCTGGCAAAAGCTACAATAGAAATCTTAAATCATTGCCTGTACATTCTGTAAGACCTACATTTCCTGTGAGTGAGAATAAAAATGGGTCAAGTGCTTACATCTGAGCTAAGAAGAACAGGAAGCAAATGGATAAAAGTGTGTTTTACTTTCTTTTGTTAAATGGTCACACATACCTATATTTCCTAGATTTTTTTTTATTAATATTTAACACCCCTCAGGTTTCCTAATATGTATACATGTAGTGTTTATACATAAGTTGTTAGTTTAAAAACTTCCATATTTTATTATATATATTATTTAAGTGCTTATAAACAGTCAAATAATATTAAAAGATTATTTAACATAATAATTATTTATAATTTATAACAATGATACATACATAGCTCAAGCACTTTTGATGGTCTTTAACTGAAGCTCAGATGGTAAAGTATCTTACTATGTACTCCTTTATGCTATGATACAGTTAGTAGTATTGTCTGTTTCCTTCTCAAACTACACCACGTCTGCAGGGGAAATCATATTGCTTATCTCATGTTAACCTTTGGTGGAGTCAAACATGTACAGCAAACTGTCCAAAGGTCCACTTTGGGTTAGTTGTGACAGTTTGTAGCAGTTTGCAAGGAACTTGTAGTAGAAAGCTTGGACGAAGTACCTGGAGGAAGCCTCAATCTTTTTTGCTCAAAACTCCACTAGCAGTTGTTAGAATATCCTTGTAAATAAGTAATAGACAGTTTATTTTTCTTAGAAACACATAGGTCTTTTATGTCACTACCCAGCATATATGAAAGATGGTGACAAGAAGGAAAGTTAGCGAGAATGACAACAAAACAATGAGCGTGGTCTACAGCAAAACAAAACAGCACTTCAGAGTCTAAGTATGTGAGTCATATGATACGAAATGATTTTTGTGCGAAGTAGAAGGATGCTCTTGAAAATTCCACAGCCCTGCAGTTCATGGGTTTGTAAAACGGCAATTGCCAACAGCCTTGTTCATCCCACTTTGTTCATCTTATAATATATTTTTTTTGTTTCTCCACAAATTAAATTAGAATTCATAATTCTATCTCTGAATTAGCTTCCCACAGAGAGCCTTATTATAACGAATGCAGTTGTTATAACTCATTTTAACAACTTAGTCTATAAATTAGTAGAAAGTATTTTATGAGAACAGAATTTACTTTTAAAGGAAATTTTAAAGTATTATATGTACTGCATGCTGACTGGTTCATAATTTTTTGCATATCTGCCATTACAGTACATTAAACATGTCACAGTACAGCAAATAGGAATGTTTGCAACAGACCAGAATGACTTTGGAAGAACTAAGACTAAAGAAGAAGAAATAATACTTTTATGAAAAGAATAAAATCGTGCTGATGTGTTACTGTATGCAGAAATGCATTCTAATAAATACTCAGATTTCAAAGAAAAACTGCTGCCAAAAGCATTGAAAGACTCTCTTATTGTGGCACACTGTGCTTACCCTGCAGGCAATTCTGAGTATGTGGCAGATATTAGGCTTTATTTATAGATACACAGGCAGACTAATATGTCTGTATTTTAAGCCATACTTTAAGACTAGGACTTATTAAAATGGTTATTGTTTGTTTTTTTCTCTCAGTGTATCCCTAAGCTGTCAGGGAACAGTTGGGCAGAAGAAGGCTGCTCTGGGGCTGGAAGGCCACACTGCTACTAGCAAGGGTGCAGCCCTGCAGCACCTGCAAAAGGTGAAGGGGGCAGGGATAGTGGCAGTGGCCAGGGATGGCCGCAGCCTGCCTGACATTCCCATGGCTCCCTTTCCCAGGATTTGGTGCAGGGCTGCTTGGAGGTATCACCTCAGGACATGGGCATCCAACCTCTGTGGCACAGGAGGAGACTGCAGAGCCTGCTGGGATGTTCAGAACCCTGACACAGGCAATCTCTTTCTCTTGTCTTTCCCCATTTCTCTCTCGCTCTGAGTTTTCACAATGCAGTGTTTTCTTTCT
>NW_016690189.1:6475750-6546329 GCF_001604755.1 Lepidothrix coronata
TATAACTATCACAGACAATGCTTTTTCTTGCTGAAGCTCTGTTTTGGCTTAAAGAAAAATTCATATGACTGGTCTTTTTACTTGTCAATACAATTACACTTGCCAGGGTTTTCCATTTTTTTATACTGGTATCCCTGGGTTAAAAAAATTTCCTTTGGAATATTCTTTTTAGAGGGTAAAATGCTTTGTGAACATGAGCATGAGATATTTATATGTAACTATTTTTTTGTGAACAAACAAAAAAGCTTGAGACTGTGCCTGGGATCTGAGGTGTCCAAAGTCAGAGGAACTTCCAGTCCTAATAGTACCTTTTTTGTATTCTCTAATTCTTTGCTCATATAATTGGTTGAAATAGTATTGATATGGATGGAGCAAATTTATAGTTTTTAGATCCTCATATGTCCAAATTGCTCTTTAAGAACAGAAATTCTGATATTACTTGTTAGTTCACAAATTTATCAATGCTAAGAGGTTATATTTAAAACAGGGATTACAATGAACAAAATTATAATCAGTTTTCTTCAGCAGAAAGCCTATATGTCTAGGTGTCTTTGCCTAAAATTGTTTATGCCATTTGGACAGAAATATTCCAAATAACTAAAAAAAATCATTGAGTGATATCTTTTGGCACTCTTGTGAAAAGTAAATTTTTGTTACCTCTGTAATTTTTGCTCTGATACCACAATAGATCACTTGAATGTGAATTTGTTAATGTCTGAGTAATTTCATCAAAAGTTTATTTAACACAACACAAGCAGTTTAGATTAATCTTTCTGGCCTATGATGGAAACAAATTTCTCAAGACTTTCTGGAATACAATATGTAACAGGGTCCAAAGAGAGCAGCATAAGAATCTGTCAGTCAAAACATACAAAAATGCCATAAAAAATAATTCTTTTTGTGTAAATAAGTCACTGAGTTCACACAGTTTGAATTTGTTCTTTCTTATGTAAGTTGTAGCAGTAAAAGCTAGGAAATGGATAGTTTTTCAGGAACTTGAAGTTATCTCTCGTGTGTTAATCTGACAGTCCATGGGAGGGGAGGTTCAGTGTGAAACATTTAATTGCAATCAAATCACTACTCATGACGTTAAAAGTTCTTTCAAAGCCATTGAAATCTTTGTCTGACAAAAGTCTGGTATGCTTCCTCTCTGCTCTCTAGGAATAGTTAGTTGTCTGCGTAAAAAGTAGGACACCAGACAATAGAAACATTTTTCTTTCAGGACGGAGCTCTCAGTACATTTTGAAGATATCAATGGCTGAGAGATCTGATGTTACTTATGTTACACAATATGAACCTCAATTTCCTAATTCCATCGTCCAGTAGTTTTTATTTGCTTTTCATTTAATACTCAGAAGTAGTCTGAATGTCATATATCTGTGTCAAAGTTTTATACTGTTACTTAAATGGGCTTCTTCTTAAAGTGCATCAATTGTGAAATCACATACTCTACCTTCAAATAGCTAAAAGAGTCACAAGCTAGGCAGAAAAAGATATGTTATTTTAAACCAGATATAAATGTTAATAAAGAACTCTTACATGTTGAGAGGATATATACTCATCATGTTTCTCTGAACAGGAGCAATTACCTTGACAGTTTTTTGATAATTTTATCCAGAAACAGCATTGCACTGGCTAGAAAAATGTTAATATCTGTTTCCATTTTCTTTCCAGGTATTAAGGGTTATTATATAGAGACTTGATGGGCATATTGCCAAGAAGTACTGAAAATCCAGTCTCAATACCTACAAAATTACAAATGCAATGCACGTCAAAAAGTTATGCAAGTAGTTGTCTGGTTAAATTTCTTGTAGCCTAAACTGATTCTGTCCAAAGTTACTTTCCAAATGGTATGATCTAGGGAGCAAACTTGATCTTCTGCTCGTGGCAGCCATTTATCTATTACTTTTATTACTAATAATTAAGTCTTCTGAAGCTTATGTCTCAAAATGTCCTTGTTCTTGCCTTTAGAGCTATATTACTTCAATTCAATGTCAAAAGGAAAATGTGATTCTTCTACTCAACTTTAATTCTAACAATATATTTCCAAATTCACGCAGAAACCAGGAAGATTTTTCAAAATAGAGAGACTTGGTTTGTATTCGCTTTCTACTAAGGATCAGCAAAACTTCTGAAAACCAATTTGTACCTTTGAAAAATTTTCTCCATACAGATTATTTTTAGAATTAATATTCAATAGAATAATCCTGTAGTCTTGCGGATAGAAAGAAAAAGGGCTTAGATTCTACTTCGGCACTTATGCTGCAAAACTCCTACCTTATTGGAAAAGAAACACATTGTGTTCCATTTGCTGTATTTTACATTTTCTACAGGTAGTGATAATGTCTTTCTCACTGATGTTCATGTCATTTAGCTTCCCGCAAGTTTTCCATAATTGCAGTAACACATCTTAAAACATATAATAAAAGATAAATCAGGGAAAAATATTACTGTTATATCACAGTTATCTTACCAGTTTTTAGAAGAATAGAGGAGGGGGAGAGAATTACTGGTAATTAATTAATATTGTACTCCAAGATAACTGTCTATTTATTACTTTCAATAGTAAGTCACTCTGAATTGCATTTTATAATGAAAATATAGTATGATTTGTAGTTATATTGTGAGAACTGTGGAAGCGTTGAACAAAATATTTTGGCTAAAATATCTAAATTTTCAGGTGAAAAATAAGCAATTTTATTTTCCTGAAAAGGGATGCAGTTCTATTCTGATGGCATCAACTACTAATCTCTTGATGCTGAAACCTGGACAATGTTTCTCACTTGGCCAAGGTCCAAATGGTTCCTGTCTAACCCACAGACTGTTCTCATAATATTTTTCAGTCCCTCTGTATGCGCATGGCATTGTCCATCTATCCAAATCCTCTAACTACGTCATGCCACTTGAACTTTTCTGCTATCAGTCCTCCTTTAGGTTTCATTTTTTCAAGCTTTTAAAATTCTTCTGTAGTTCCTCACTACTGTTTTCCTATCTTTCCTCCCTACTTCTTCTCCCATCTTTTCTATCCCTTCTCTAAAACTAAATCAAGTCCTGGACCTTTTGTAGAAAGACCCCGGTCCCCATCCACCCAGTCTTCCTGTTCCTTCTTCTCACTTTTCCATAGGAAACTGTTATTACCTTCAGCCTACCACTGTCACACTTCAGCTAACATTGATGACTCAACTTTTCTTACTATGTCCTTCATTTCATGCATATACAAAATGTCTTAGTCTCTCCACTTCTTGGCTCTTGATTTTCAATCTGAATTTCCTCATTTGGCACTGAATCTGCACTTGTTTTCTCTTATGGAAAGCAGTATTTTTATCATGCTGCTTTGTTGATCACATTTTCTTCATAAAGCCTCCAATTTCTTTCCCTAGTTATTATTTCTCCTGTTGTAGAACACCTGAGTCTTAATTTCCTTTGCTCCAAGCTGCTGTTAACTAAGCCTGACTAATCCCACCTAATTTTAGCTGTCTAAAAGCTAGCATGCAGCCTGAGCTGTTCATCCTACTTTTTTAATTCTAAAGTTAAGAAAGAAAGGCAGTTTCAGAGACTAATGCATGATGTTTTCGTATCTTAGGAGGGAAGGACATAATCTGTAGAGGTAATGACTTTTCTATATTGACTGTCAGAAGAGTTTATACAACTGGATTTGATTACGCAATTATTTTTTAATGGTTAAAATTAATCCTCCTCATATAAATTCCATTGTAATTTCATTTCCTGACTTTTCACGTTATGATCTCCCACACTTATTCCACAGAGTTCTGTATAAAATAATATTATCAATATCTAAATTGAGAATTATAAAGTAATGACTAATTTATCACAAATAAAATTTTATTTCTGATAATACAGTTGATTATCTTTTATTATTATTATTATATTTTTTGTACCATTACGGAAAATACCTTTTTATTGTATTACCTTTTTGTTATTGAACTGGTGACCAGGATAGTTAAAAGATGTATCTGTTCCATAATGAGATTGGTTTTAGTTCAGGTTTGAATATACAGTTGCTAACTGACAATGAAAAATGTCCACTATTATTATAAGAGGCTGGATAAATAAGACTAGTGGTTGGTAGAAACTTACAGTGGTTCAAACTTGAGGAAATAAAAAAAAAAGAATGGCATCTAGTTGTTCTAGGCATGACGAAAGCAAACAAAAAACAAACAGCAGAAAACTCAGTTTGCTGGTTACATTAGATACCTATAGACAAGAAATATGAGGTATAAATAGTTAGATCTGAAAGTCTTACTATTTGATCAACAGTATGACTTACTTAATATCATACACAAGTCGTGATATAATTGACATATATTGTTCATGATACACAAGTCATATGATATCATTATATGATTTAGCTAACAAATTTAATAAAATACAATAATAAATATATTATTTAAATCACATATTTATTAACTACTATTAATATAAAATATTAAATCACAAAAATTGAATATATATATATATTATTTATATTAATGTGAAAGGAAAGAAGTGTTGCCATCTAGCTCAAAGACATTTCCTTCTAAAGTCCACAATGTTGTTGGATCCAACGACAGCTGGTGCATAATAGCAAAAGAAGAAAAGTATATCATACTAAGTGTTATTATGAACCATTGAACCAGGGTGGTTATAACTTTTTATAAAGAAAAAACAAAATTCTCTGAATCAGTGAATTGAGTGTTTTTAAAAGGACACTAAATGAATGCTGGGAGAGTAATTTTGAAACTATACAGTAGATTCATGGAATAAGCTGAGAATCTGATAGAGAAAGTAAAGGATGCAACAGAAGAGTGGTTTCTTCTCCTCACTACAGAGTAACTGATAATATCTGAATGCATAATATCTGGACGATGGTGATCCATAATCACGAAGGTAAGAAGAAAAATAAGTGAAAAGGTTTATTAAACCTAGAAGACATAAGAAGACAGTTTTCAATAAATTCTGGGGAATTGCAAACTAATATTCCAGAGAAAGTCCAAACAAAAATCATATAAGGGAATGTTGACAATTTCTTAAGGAAATAATATTAATTCCCAGCTATATTTTAGGAACTGAGCTATCCCAGGATTAAAGATGGGTATTTTTTAGATCTTGGGGAACAAGACTGAGGGTCCAGAAGATATGGAAAAGGAAAACAGATCCACCTTTTTCTCCTTAAGGACGAGTTGGGAAAATTACACAGTCAGTTAAAACATAATTCATGGAAAATACTGCAGCATATAATTAAGTAAACTGTATATAAACTAATAGAATGTATAAGCAGGCAGAATTTTAAAGGAAGATGAGTAACTTCCAATATTTGTCAAAAAATGTTACTCCTGTATTTTAATTGAAGTACTGCTGTTTTTGACTCACTGCAATCTGTTACTGCACAGATATTACATATAGTGTCCTGAAAGACACTATATACATCTGCCATTGGACAACATGACATATTAACACAAAGCACATTAATAGTGACAATGTATTTAGGTATGTGAATTCATGATTTATTTCATTTTCTAATATTTACTGATCAACTTCTCAATATTATCTGCAAAACTGACACTGTAGAGCATTTTTTTTATTATCTAAATCAATTCCCCATCAATAGATGAGAGGAAAAAGGACTCTTTTTTTTCACCAATAATATATGCTCCCCAAAAAGTACCAACTACATTGGCGAAAACAGAGAGAGAAAGTTTATTGAACTAATTTATTTGAGAAAGAAATTACTGTTCTCAGGGCTGTATTTTTCACATTTTATGAGAAAAAGCACTTGGAGCAGATAAATGTGTAGACCTTTGAACGCAGTAAAAGCATGTGCATGGAAATTCCTTGCCTATTAATGCAAGAAGTTAAGCATTTTGATTATGCTCCACTGAAAGAAAACTGGAAGGGACACATGCATTTATATAGTAAACCAGAACAATTGAAAAGAAATAATATATATATTGTAATAAAAACTTGTATTACTGCCAAGAAGTAAGTGCTCATGCCAAAAATGTTCTGGAGCACAGCTGCCAAAAAAAAGCTGAGAGCATTATGAAACACACTAAGTCTATACATAGAGGGGGCTCAGAGAAAAGAAAGTATATTTATGCTTAGAATTCAAGTATATCAAATCAATATGATTATTTTATGCACAATAAGCAAGGCTCTGAGCATGCTGGCAAGCATTCAAGAAAGCATCATGTTGCTTAAGGAGCATGTTGGTCTTTAAATTCAGGAGAAAGGCTCAAAGAAAAATATTTAACTCCAGTGTTTGAGACAAGCTAAAAATCCAAAATGACACAAAAAATCCCATGTGTTGTCGGACATGGGTTAATAACATTCCTGACCTTGTTAACTAACTCCTGATGAAGGTGATTTGAGATGCACAGAGCAGGCATCCCTGGATCTGTCTTGAAAGAGATGAGAAGTGAGTTGCTATTGCTCTCATGTGGCTTTCAAATGAGAACCTCCACGAGGTTCTCATTTAGTAAGTATTCGTACTTTTTAGTAGGTATTTCTACTCTGCAATTTCCAAAACAGTACTCTAACCAACAGGTTATGGGGACTGGATCATGAATCGTTAGCTTTCCTCTTGAAGTTAGTCCCTTGAGGGGTCAAAAAAATCAAGACTCAGGGATCCAGGAGGGGAACTGGAAACCAAAGGCCAGTGACAAGGCATGATGGTTGGAAGATGGAGCTGCCATCTTCTGAGAAGAGACTAAAGGGTTGAGGTCTGTTTCTGAGCAAAGAAGTCTGAGGGATGACAGACTGAGGTTTAAAATTTCTGAAGGTGGAGAGTAAGATGAAGGCAGAACTGTTATTAAACAAACCTTACAATACTGGAACCAGAAGACATTCAGTGACACTAGCAGGAGGTGAGCTTAAAATAGCTAGAAGAAAGTATTTCTTTACACAACAGGTATCAAACCTTTGGAACTCTCTGCCACCAGAGATTTTTTATGTTCATCTGTAGAAAAGAACTTCAGACATGTTGTCCTCCTTATTCCTTCTTGTGGTCTGGCCAAAGCCTATAAGCACTTAGATTGCTTGTGATATTTGATGCAGGAGCCTAAACTCTGTCTGATTGCTATGTCATGGTTAATGTTTTGTTTTCTATCCCTTTTTCCAATACTGTTTTGGAATACTGTTTCTCTAAGAGCAAACCCCTTGCTGTAGATGGGTGCCTGGGGAGCCTTTCCATCTTGGACCATGCTGCTAGCTTGCAGGGTCGAGACAGAGACACACACACTCTGCTGGAGCCACCCCCAGAAGCCACCACTACACCAGCACCCTCCTCTGCACTCCCACTGGGGACTTCTCAAAAGGGAGTTGCCCGGGTCTGTGGCCATCGCAGCCAGAGAAAAATTGAAAGTAAAACTAACTCTGTGCCCACTGCACCATTTCACAGTTCCTGCTACCATCCTGCCTCCTAGGCATTATTACTGATCCTAAACATACCAATCTGTGACACAGATCCAAGCTGAAGAAATTTTTATTTACTTTAACAAGACAATTTTTCTTATAATTTTTCACAATTAATCATTATTATAACAATTTTAGTTATGATTTTCAACTGTTGTTATGAACAAGCATCTTGCAATTAAGGTCAATAATAAATGACCCAATAAAAATAATTATCACAGAATATTCTGAGTTGAAAGGGACCCACAACGACCATCAAGTCCAACTCTTAATCAAATAGCCCATACTGGGATAGAACCTGCAATCTTGGGATTGTTACTACCATGGTCTAACCAACTAAGCTAATCTCAGGTTATGATGGTGGTGTCATTACATCTTAAACTCCAATTTCAATTTTATCCAGTCCTTTGATAAAATCTACATTGATTGAAGAAGGGCTGAGGGAGGGTTCAAGTATTCTGCACAGCAAATAAATAAATAAATAGTAATGAAAATAGTGTGATTAAAGCCAGTAGTTCTTTCTCCTACAAAGCTCTGGCTAGTAACATGGTGCTGGCTTACTGCATTTCCAGCTGCTAGATTTCACTAAAAGAAGCTAAAAATAAATTCAATACTTTCCTAAAACGACTTTTGAATGTAAGCAAGTGCTGCAGTTGCCATAGGGATGTTGTAACATCACAAATGGGAAGCAGTTCACATAGCGGTAAATAAGCACACTGGTGGGCAAGTTGTCCATTTGAGAATGTCTCGAAGAAATTATTCAGACGGCAGTTTTTGAGACATGAGGTTTTAAGGAAAAAAACAAAACACAAACAAATAAAAATATCACCATTGATGCAGTCTGCAGTGGTCCAAATCCCTGAATGTAGGATTTCACTTCACATCTGTGAAGATGAAAGACACATGCTGCCTGTGCTAAGTGCTGTAGCACCTAAACTGCAGAACCTATATCTTCCCTTGAAAAGGAATGAAAATATCTTTGAATTTTGTGAAAACAAATGCATCATCAAGTTCTTGCATTTACCACTTGTGCAGTAAGCCTGGAGCTGTCCAGCTTGTCCTTATTTTGCCTTCTCCTTTGTAATGCATTAAGTGACTGAATTCTTGTAGTACATTTACTGCCTTATACTATCCATTTATTCTAAATGTCAGTACAAACAAAAATAATGATGCCTAACAAACAAATGGACTTCCTTTCCAAGATATCTTCATAATATTCTACATCATGAAATTTCAAAGGTCAGATGATATAAATAAAGAATGACTTCACTGAAGTTGATACTACTGTCCTGATTTACAACAAGAAGTAATCTAGCCCCAGCAACTCAAGCTTTTCATTCTGTGTTCAACTCAGAATAGAAAGCTGGATAATAAATACCATGGAAACAAGAAAAAAATCACATAAATCCTATAAAGAATCAATTTAGGAAAAAAGAAGAAAAGCCAGATTGTCTGTCATTAAAATAAAATTCACTGGGATTTTGAAACAAGATCATTTAAATACAAAATATTATGATAGTTTCTACCTTTTTTAATTTTCCTTTTTTTTTTTTTTACATGTTTTTGGTACACATCTGAGGGCTTTTTATTTTAAGGCTGACAGTTTTACTAGTGTTACCAAGTCCTTACCAACTTGCTGTTCTGAACCCAGGATCAAAGAGGTCCCCTTCCCAGTCAGGTCTTTCAATTTTCTGGATTGACCTCTCACAACACTGTTATGCCTCTCTCTGCTTTGAACCCATACTCACTTGTTTTCTCAGGTAAATCGTTGAAGTATAGGTCTTACATTGAACTGTGCTCCATTTACTTTGCAAAATATGTATGGCTACAGAGTGAATAGTAGAGCAAAGACTGGTCAAGGATGCTGACCAGTGAACATTTTTTTTTCATATTTTTTCTTTTATATTTTTCAGTGAGATTTTTACTTCTGCTAATTTGAGACAATTGCTGAGGTGCTTTGAAGGCAGTAACACCTTAGGCTCTATTTTGCTTGTAATTGATATAGATACAATTATAGATACTTGCCTCAGATTTAACCTACATTACATTTATGGCTCCATTTTACACTCTTAGGCCCATAATAGTGGATGAGTTCTCGAACATAACATTTACATCCCAACGAAGTTCTCTATGAGCAGATCATATCAGCTTTCATGTTAACACCACTATCAGAGCAGAACTAAGTTTGAAGAATCATTCATCTTCCTTGATCTATATCAAACTAATATTGTTTGGGATCATGTGACTGGTCAAATACAGCAGATGCAAAGATGCCCTTTAGAGTTTGAATCACAGTGCAAAAGGTAACTATGCTAACTTGAAAATCTGAGCTTTTTTCCTCAGCCTTTTAGCGTCCAGTGCTCAGAGCCTGGTAGAAAGAGTGAGTATTAACAAGTGGACCTCTAAATGGTAGTTGGTTAGATTATTACCATGGCTGCTAGAACCTCATAGAGCAGTCTGGATTTAGAGTGAGATATGAGTTATCTTTCCAGCTTTGTATAAAGAAAATTTGTGTGTTGCACTGCTCACCTAAATTCCCTTTATAGTCAACTCGATAGGCTGAATTAATCTGATTATTTTAGAGGTACTCAAGCATGAGATAAGTAAGGTGAACTGTTCTTTGTGTATGCCTATTTATCTCTTTTGGTTATAATGGAAACGCAGAATGAACAACTCAGATGGGTACATTTACATGACAGATGTCTCCAATTGGGCAGACAAAAGTCACCTTGGCTGCTCAGACTGTCCTTGCAAGCAGTCAACATTCACTCTGAGCTTAGCTCACCTACAGATACCATGCTCCTTTCTGGAAGACAATGCCAGAAGTTGCTTTACAAGGATCTCAGAAGCTTTGCAGGCAGCGACTGGTGGCAAAGGCATATGTGTCAGCTGGAGAATGCAGACCATGTGTGCTGGATGCACAGAAAATGCTGATGGTCACATCTGGCAATACCATCACTGTTGCCTCTTGCCCTACTCCAAGCACGTCTGGTGTGCAGGTAGCAGCCATTTCAGCATACATGACAGGAAAGTGGCAATCCAACAGATCTGTATGGTTATCTTCTCAACAGAATTTAGTGACCTGAGTATTGCCTCTTGCTCTCCTTCTTGTCCCCCTGTGTATGTCCTTCTGTCTGTCTCACCCAGAGAGAAATGTCGTATCTGTTACTTTTACAGTGACTCTCTTGAGAGGTGCCAGTATGTTTCTCCATGAATAATTTAGCATTTTATTCTCATTGGAATAACATCAATAGAAGAGCTCAAGAACATTTTCCTCTGGACTAGCCCATGATGTAGTCCTATCACACCTTGAAAGGTGGGATTTGAAGAAAAAAGTGAATTAATACTTGTCTCCCACCCCCCTTATTCTAAGCAACGAGATATTGCTCAAAAGCATTAGTTCTCCTTTCTGCCCCTTCTTTATTAAGTTTGTGCTTTGTGTCTTTCATTTCATCACAAGTGTCTGGAAATGAAACATGCTGGAAATGGCAGGAATATTTGGCTCCAATATTTCTGAACTCTTTCTTTTAACTCTATATGAATTCTTTTCAAAAATGATTTTGTAAGTTTGCTTTTTGGTTAAAATGATAAGAGGATACTGACCTAAATGTACAGTGATTATTGGTTGTCCCAGAATTGAGCTCTTCAATGAAAAAGGTACTTGAACAAAATATGATCCAGCTGTCCTGTCCCTCTAACAGTCTAGTACGATGGACAAATGAGCAATATGATCCAATATTTAAACTTGAAGTAGAACTGATTTTTATATCACTGAAGAAGATCCCAGAGTGGACAGAAAGGCAGAACAGATCCTTTTATAGACCTTAATGTTCTGAAAAGCCAGAAATCATACTGCAGTGGGTGGTCCAAAAAGTCTCATGGAATTATGTGAAGCTCTTTCTCAGGCTGCATCCATTGAACAATTTTTGAAAGTAACAGTAATCTGGAAGAAAAAGAGTGTTCAGAGAGTTGTCAACATCCATATTTCATTACATTTTTGTGTATATATACATACATAGCTTATATATGCATAACTATATATAGTTACATGTACAGTTTTACATTAATCTTGACTAGAAAATTTTGTTTTGTGTAATGCACATGGCTTTTCTGTTTATATGTAGGTATATAAATAAGTTTATATCTGTGTATATGAATTTGTACACAAACACATATATAAATGAATATATATAGTTTAAGAAAGCTGTATTTCCCAGTTCAGACCAAATACACTAGATACATATGAATGTACATGCAAGCAGTACAGACTGACTGTATGTGTGTTAGAGTGGTCTTTGTAATGTTTGGGGGTTTTTAAATGGCGTTTACAGAGCACTCTGATTTGAGGGTTATGACTCGGGTGAGCCTTTTATATAGCAAGATAGAGAAGGGAGGAGCCAGGTGAAACCTTGGTCAGATGTTTTTCCAAATGTCTCTAACAGCAGAGGCCAATTCTCTCCTCTGGGGAGCACTGGTGCTGTTACATTTCCAGTTTCTGCTGGCAGAGAGACTTCTGTTTCCACTTCGTTACCATAAAATGCAAGATGATGATCAGGCAGGGATAAAAATGTAAATATTAAATTTATGTTTCATTTTCATTGTGTTTGTGTTAGTTGTTTACAAATAAATAAATGAGTAGAAACTGTTAATCAGTTGAATATGCATGAGTGCATACCTCAATTTACAGTACTGTCTGAATCAAGCTCTGAGAGTAAAACTGTTAGTGCCATCAAGGCAATTGTCCGCTGAGGCTAGGTTACACACCTCAGTAGCAGAACTAAAAGGAAAAGCTCCTTTGAAATGGCAGAAGTGTGTCTGTTGGGATACTGCAGTCACAGCAGGCTGTCCAAACTGTGCAAGATGGGGAGGGATTAACCAGTTCATGTCTGTTCATCCTAATTCAGCCTCTAGCTAAAGTTCAGTCAACTTCCTCCCCATTACTGATATGTGAGGTATGAGAGTTTCTCAAACTAAAGCTGATCACTAAAGAGGCTGTTGGACAGGACAAACTGTCAGTGTCTGCCCCATATTGACCCTTTCTACTACTGGCAAGCCAGGAAACAGTTGAAACTTCTCTACACCCAGAGAGACAGGAACAATCCTAATCCCTTCCCCTGTTAAGCACTTCAGAGAATCAACCCTGTCAAAACTTTCCCAGTCTGAAATAACGTTAGTAGGATTCCATATTTTCATAAATGCCTGTCCTCTTAGATTTTTTTCTTCTCTCTCTCTCTCTGTCTCTCTCTCTGCCTCTTGTGCAACACTTCTGAAAATGACTTAAATATTAAATTCTTGCCATAGTATATACGGAAGCTGACAGATATACTGAGCCAGCAGTACTTGCCAGATATATTATATGTCAGCTATCCTACATCAGAGACACTGTGCTGGCAGGCATACCGTGCAGCTTCTGACAGCATATGCTATGCCAGCTTCTGCAGCTTCTGACCATACCAATTCTGGAATTATAGAAAGTAAGGCGAGACATGACATTGCAAGTCAAAGACAAAGACAAGATCAGCTGTTTCTGAACCATCCCTAAAAGATGGTCATCTTACTGGTTCCTGAAACCAAGAAGTCATCGTAATTTCACAATCCCAGGGCAACCTATTCTAGTAAATAAATACCAGACAGTTGTATATCTTTTTTATAATCTAATAAGATCTAATTAAGATCTTACTACAATTTTATTCTTCTCTTGGAGAATGAAGAGTGCAGTTTATGTTCTTTTTCTTTGACAGTTACCTTTAACATATGTGAAGACCATTGGCTCATCTTTCCTCCCACATTTCGGTCACGTCTTTTATAAACAAAATGAACGTAACTCCTCAGGTCCTTCTGTATAGGTCTTATTCTTTAAATTGCAGTTCATTTCAATTGCACACCTCTGAACTCTTTACGAGAGTTAAGGTTGTGGATGACCATTAAACAATATAAACTAATGATTTTTCTATAATCAGAGAATCTAAAATGAAAGTGTGAGGGTGAGCTCTTATTTCTTTCCAGAGATGTAGAATAGCCTTTTCTTTTATATTTTTCAACGAGATCTTTTACCTCTGCTAACCTGAGACAATGCTGAGGTGCTTTGAAGGCAGTAACACCTTAGTCTCTATTTTGCTTGTAATTGTTATAGATACAATTATAGATATGCATCTAAAAATAGATATCTACCAAACTCTCTGCAATGAATGCAGAGAGAATGAGAATGCAGAGAGAATAAGAATGATCTCATCACACTGGGAAGGGAAGCACACGCCTGGTCCCTTAATTTAACAATAGATATTGATATCTCATTGATGTTATTTTACATCAAGGAAATGCATTATTTTGTGTTTGAAAAGATCACCGTGAGAAACATTGTTCAAAGGTTGTTTGAGATCCCTTATTTGACTTATCTGGTGTTGTAAGTCTGTGGCAAGCTACTTACTGCTCTTGCACTTCCTTAAGTTGACATTCCTTGAGCCAATTTTAGTTGACTGAGTGGTGATGTCAACCCATCAGATTGAGATAATTGTCATGTACCAAGAGGGGGAATCTTCAGAGACTGCAACAGAGAAGAGATTTTTCCACTCAGCTATTCAGAATGCGAGCATACACACGCTCATCCCTGGTATCCAACTCTGGCTTAAGGGAGCAAGTGCAGAGTGTGAAACATGTCCCCAAATCCCTGCTACACCCTATTGCAACAATACTGCAGATACAAGCAGGAGCAGAGCATCTACTTGATAGGGCTCTCTGTTATGTTAGCAATGGGAGCAGTGGTTGAAAAAGCACAAAACACCACAAATCTCTCAGCTGAAGAAATCCTAATTGTAATCACACATGACTGTGGAACACACTAGAAGTGGCAGACAACAGATAGTACATGGATTTACAGTGACAGACTTTGCAGGTAGGGTTAGTGAAACTGGATAGACATGCCAGAAGCCATTTCTCAGCTGTAGATTGCCATGCTGATGTCTTCTAACAAGAGAACCACGATGAGAAGCTACAGCAGTATATCCCCCATAAGGATAAAAAGTACATAATTTAGGTGCTGAATATGAAATTTGTTTAGCTGTGTTTACTCTGCAGTGCTGCGGAAAGGGATCTGGAGGTCCTGGTCCATGGCAATTTGAATTTAAGTCAGCAGTGCCCTGGCAGCCAGGAGGGTCACCATGTCCTGGGGGGCATCAGGCAAAGCATCATCAGGCAGTCGAGGGAGGGCATTGTCCCGCTCTGCTCTGCACCGGTGTGGCCTCACCTTGAATATTGTGTGCAGTTTTGGGCACTGCAATATAAGAAAGATATTAAGCTATTAGAGAGTGTCCAAAGGAGGGAAATAAAGATGGTGAAGGGTCTGGGGGGGAAGGCGTATGAAGAGCAGCTGAGATCACTTGGTCTGTTCAGCCTGGAGAAGAGGAGACTGAGGGGAGACCTCATTGCAGTCTACAACCTCCTTGTGAGGGGACAAGGAGGGGCAGGCACTGATCTCTTCTCTGTGGTGACCGGTGACAGGACCCAGGGGAATGGCCTGAAGTTGTGTTAGGGGAGGTTTAGGTTGGATATTAGAAAAAGGTTCTTCACCCAGAGGGTGGTTGAGCACTGGAACAGGCTCCCCAGGGAAGTGGTCACAGCACCAAGCTTGACAGAATTCAAGAAGCATTTGGATGATACTGTCAGGCACATGTTGTGACTCCTGGGGATGGTCCTGTGGAGGGCCAGGAGTTGGACTTGATGATCCTTGTGGGTCCCTTTCGCCTCAGCATATTCTGTAATTCTGTGATGCTTTACCAAAACCAAGTATTTTGTTGAACAGCCATAAACAAGAGATGCAATCTTGATATTTCTGCTACATGAAACAAGGTCAAACACCATAAAAGCTCCAAATAACCCTTATTACATATAATATCCTGTGCCAAAGCACTGTAATAAAAGACTGATCTGTATGTAGAGACACTTTGCATCTTTAGTCCCACTTGGACAGAAGGCAAAGATCTTTTATCTCCTTATTTTTCCCCAAACTGAAATGCTTTTGAGAGGTTGTTGTCCTTTTCAAACTTTCTCATCTTTGAAATCAAAACCACAAAACCAGGAAAGGTAACAACACAAAATGAAAAAAATAAATCTTTAACCAAAGGAGCTAGGTCTTGGTTACTTTACACTTTTTATTTTCCCAGTGTATTTTCTTCCTCAGTTCCTCACTGGTCAACACTGCTGGCTGAAATGATTTTTCAGCAAATACAGTTCACTCCTGGATTATTAGGATCTCTTACATTTCTATAACAGCAAGGACGGTAGCTTCTCATTGACACATTTGTTCCTTGCAGATGTTCCCTACCCAGTTCCTCTTCCAGTTCTGGACATGCTGAATCTTTTTTTCCTCATCTTCAGTCTGTGTGAATAGGACCATTATTTGGATTTCTTTGGTACTCATTTCCTCTCTTTTTTTCTACATAGGCTGTTGTGTAAATGATGATTTGTGTACATCCATGAGAATTTTATTCCCATATTCTCATTTAAGTCACAACCATTGGTTTTGTCAGATCGCAAAGCAAAGCTCTTCTGTGTTTTGCCTGACCAAAATTCCAGGCCATAGTTTCATCATCTGAAGTTCAGGGAGGCAGAATGGTCTGCGGGAAACAACTTGCAGACAGGAGGTTTATATGAATGCAGTGGACACAGTGCTGGATACTATGCTAGACCATAAAAGAAATCCTAACCATCACTGCTGTAAATTACAGAGTCATATTTGATCAGCTGCTCTTTTGAATTGTACGGAGACTTATACAAACATGTCCTAAATTTTTTTTAGGACACATTTTAGAACGTTTATAGAGGAAATTGAGGAAGTAACCTGTACATTTGTCTCTGACACAAATAACACAAAGCATATCCTTATAGAACACTTTTTCCACATTACTGAAATGAATTTGCTTGTTTACTCAATATTTAAATTATTTGCCAAGCTAACAGCCACAGGTCATGACAACTGACACAGATCACAGCATTTTTTTATGATGCTAAGTCTTTTCTGCTGAAATGTAAGCCGATCAGTAAAGTACTAGCTAATGATATTGAATACTGCTTTGTAGTTCTTCATTGTCCATACATAGAATAATTAGGAAACAAAGAGATTTATACTTCATGAATAATATATTCTAAAAAAGGATTGGCTCTATTTAAGCCAGCTTAGTTGAGAAGAATTAATGGGGAACAAAATTTCAAACTGTTAGTACACTGAAAAATTTGATAAATATTTTTCAGATTTTCACTCAGCCTATTGCCTTTTCATGTAAATACCCACAAATTATTTACAAGTTTGAATATATGAAAGTGATGTTGTTAGCTACAGAAGCAATGTCCTAAATCCTAAATTCCAGCAAAAAACCATTTCCCACAAGAGTACCCCATGCACAGGTTGAAGAAAACTGAAGGCCTGGGCACACAATAAAAATCACTGGCCACAGATTGCTTTCATTGGGGGTGGCTCTAACCTTCACTGGGAAGCAGCAAGATGCCCATACCCAGCCAAAGCTCTTATTGGTGCATCAACCATATTAGAATCAACAAACCATGTGTTTCTGAAGATTATCACATCTTTTTCAAAGGAAATCTCACCAATGGGATGGTACCTTCTAAACACAAGGGCCTTCACAGCTCTCCTTGGACAATGCATTTTGATACCACAATGCATGAGAGTTGAGAGAGCTAGGTACAATCTAATTTGAAGACAGTGTAAATGGTTCCCCTTAAAACAGAGTGAGAAAGAAGGAGCTTTGGGGGACAAATAAAACCCAGCATGCAAAATATGCTCCATTTTCCCCTGCTGTCAACTCTTGGTCATCTCAAAAACAGCAGAGATTTTTTTGTCAGCAGAGATATGGACCCATATCAGGACTTTAAAGCATTTCTTTTTACCTGTCCTTGACTTTATTACACTGAGTATTTTCACACACCCATCTTATACATACATTTTTACTCCTTTGTGGTCTAAAACAAGCTGCAGAGGAGTTAGCTGCTGTCTAATTTACACCATTCTTGTATTTCTTTCCATCCCAGTGGTACAATTTTTGTCAGAAGCTGTGATGCCACAGGAATTCCCTGATATGTTCCCTTAATTCATTTTTCTATAGCTTAGAGGAATTCAATAATTCCTGAAATCATCTCCAGACATTGTGATATTTATGATTAAGCATATGATGATGTGGTCAACTCCATCCACTTTTTAGCCAGGTACAATAGAAGTGTGACTTCTGCTTGCCCCCTATCTCCAAAGACATGCATCTTCTTGGTATCAAGGGAAGAGACTATTAGTACAATGCTGTCAATGGATGGCTCAGCCTCCTGTGCAGCCTGTTTGACCTTTAGTGGCATCTAGTGGCAAATGAGTTTGTAGGGAAAATTAAATGGCAATTGAACCAGTGAAAATTGGTTTCATCTTCATATGCGAGAGTGAGAAGAATGGAGCTTGCAGTGCATAAGGATAGTGAGGACACATTGCTGGCTGCCAAGCTCCCTTATTAGTCTAAATCAGTCACCAGGCACTATAAGCCATATGACCAAATTAGTTTCAGTGACAATTTACAGAGCTTCTAAGACTTTCTAAATATGGTTTTGAACAAGGACTGTAGATAGTTAAGAAGTTAGCATTACCCACCTTTTGAAAATCAGTGTGCTATTTTTGCTACTTCATTGATCATAATTTATTTCTTCCATAAAGCCATGTGAGACATTCTTTTCTATCACAGTGTGAGTGACTCAATATTACCCTAAGAAATAACACAACAGATTTTGATATTGCCTTAGCAAAAGAACTGAGCCTCTCTTCATAAGTGAGACTCACTAGTGTTTTGATTTTACCAGATGTCACAATACTTTCTTCTCCTGTCTAGTATTAAAATATATATGGAGCATTATGCTGGACAGTGGCAACTCAGAGTTCAGACTCAAAAGATGTTCGTCTCATAAATGTATGGTTCCATATTCAGGCAACATATTAATAAAAGTCGATAGAGACTTCTAGCTCTGCTGGAATAACAGTCTGCAGTATTTAAACTGATGTGTTTTTAGTACATTAGTTTTACAGAGAAGCCAGCTGTATGCAAACAGAAGCAATTTAATAAACATTGTAGATGAAGTAATCTGCCCAAATATTTTGTTTGTGTTTTTTTTTAATAAACCCAAATGTTAAAAATTCAAGACAAAATACCTATATTAAAATTTCCATAGGAATTATCTCCACAAGTGCAAAATATCATACATGAATTAATGTGTGCTTAACTGTTGTTATTTGCTATCTCAGTAACAGGTGAGTAAATGGCTGTGAGTAGAGCATTTACAATCCTTAATATGTTCTGAAGAAAATCAGTATTTACGTTATGTACCTCCTTCTATCTACGTAAAAAAAAAAAAAAGAAAAAGAAAGTACGATGGAAAGTTTAGGATTGCTCATCATTTGGACTGACTGAAAAGGTATTGTTTGAGAATGCTTTTCAGTGGAAGGCTTTCAACTGAATTCTTTCCTTTTTGAGATACTGTCAGATTAGATCGAGTTTACATGGACGCCTAGTGGGAAATGCAGGAGGAGATATCTGGCCATTGTACAACAGCAAAAGACACTGTAGTCAAATCTCTTAGGACAACTGAGATTGCAATAATACTGTAATATGCTATTCTGGGAGTTGCTGATAAAGTCCTTGCTTCTGTATTCTAGAAATATCTCCTTTTTCCTGGTAACTGCCACTTCCTTAAGGCACTATAAAGCAGTATGCCATAATCTCTTAAGTCATCTTTTTAAAACTAGAAATGAGTGTTGTATTAGGACACAGAACACGTCAATGAGTCACAATTCACTATTTAAGAAAGAAACAAGAAAACTTTCCTCAGTGGATTAATGAATGAGATACATTAATACAAGTCCTTCTTATTTCCTTTCCTGGGGGATATACTCACATTTTGGCAGCTAATAAAACTCGAGAGGCCAGAAAATATATTTGGGACAGTTGAGTGTGTTTGTCTGCCAAATTAAATAATAGACCAGAGACACTGGAACAGGACTAGAGATTGTACAAGATAAGTGAAAGCAGTGCCAGCTGAGAGGTCTAACGGTCTTACTGGAAAACGGCTTAAACAGCTTGCAGCTGAGATGAGACAAAAAGTCCATGTGGATAGAGAAGACCATCTGTCTCTGAATACATTTTTCCATTTAGAGTTTAGGAAAGATGCAGAAATTGTTTGGGTTCTTTGATTTGCATTGTGAAAGGAAAATGGGAAAAAGTGGTTATGTTCTTCTGACACTACACTGTGCCTTCAGCTTTTTCTTTATTCAAGAGAAAACCTTCTGCTTGCAGAAACATTAAAGCCCAGTGTTATAAGCCAAGCGTCAAACAGCTCTCTATTAATAACACTGAATAATAACAGTCAGTCCATAACTGATTCTAGCAAAGGAACTGTATCCAGATGAAACTGATTGGACATATGAAAGAAATGCTTTCTGTAGTTCAAGACATATTGACTGTGTGCTGTGAAGTCCCAGAAAAATGTCTCCTCTGGAGAAGGTGAATTTAGAGGAAAAAAACCCTTCTGGAGTTACCCAGCATCCTGAAGGCGTGAAACTGCCTAAACCAAGAGGTAGAGTCTCCAGTCATCTGCATGTGATAAGCTGAAGGCTGGTATCATTGCCAGCAGATCAGAGAGTTTACTATTTTCAGTGCTGTTGTGGTCTTTAGAAATCTAATAGCTTCTAGCTAAAAGAAGGCTGGTTGAACAGTTTGGTTTTGATTCAAACAATCAGTTTGCAGGTTTAGGAATGCTGCTTAAACTGAGGTGGATTTTGTTCCTAAAAGCTTATGTTTTTCAAGCATGGTACCCCAGCAATCTAAGTGTACAGTATGCCTCTCTCCCTCCGAATCCAAGAATAGATGAAATAGAAGGGCAGGTCGGACTAAAGTTGAAATAATTTTTTAAAATTTATAGATTATCACAAATATGAGCCGCATTTCACTAAAAGACGTGGCAATACAATGTGTTTGCCAAAATACTGTTTCATTTATGTCCAATATTTAGGTCTAAAAACAATGGACTAAACAATTGTTAAGGCAAACATAAAAGTCATGGTCAGATTTACATGAAAATATTTTAGAGATGATATTTGGAACATGAGTATTGGGAAAAGTTTGAAATTAGTAATGGACAATGACATGCTTCAGTGAAAATAGCAGACAAAGAAGGAGCAATCTAATCATTATTGCTGTCCTTATAGGCTCTACTGTGCTAATTCTGAGTCACAAATAAAAAAACCCCAACCCTCATAGATTTCAAAGTAACTCCTTCCCTGAAGAATTTAACTCCTCAATGAGAGAAAAAAAATACAAGGATTAAATAAATATGCACTAAGAAAGAAGACAAGCATAAAACAAATGATGAACATTCTTGCTTATTTTTAACTCATAGGAGCATCAAGAGGGAAAGATATGCTTTTGGGATAACAAAAAGGATTTAAGAGAAAGGGAGGAAAAAAAGAGATAAGTATGGGTAGTGTAGTGTAGGTAGGAGCGAGTGTAAGCAGCTTGAATGTGATGTCAAAGGATAAGTGAAGCTGATCAAGGATTCAAATTAGGAATGATACTGTACTGTATGTAAAAGATCAGTTAAGATGGAGAACCTACAAAAAGCAGCCAAAGGAAGGATACAATTAGTAACAGAACCAAAGCAACACAGATAGGGAGACAAGATATTTTTTTGTTTTCAAAACTCAATTTGATAGCCTCTACAGTTTGTGCTCTATGTGCTGAGCACTCTTACCAGAAGCAGCCAAGAATACTAGGAAACAGTTGCTGCTACTCACTTGCAGAGAAATCAGCCCTCATCAAAGACTTAATTGTTGGGACTTATTCTAAGGATGTACTCCATGCTCCAGAGTATCTGAAGAAGATGCTTAAACAAATATAAGATTTATTAACTACTCAGTTCTTAAAGTCTTTAGATAAAGTAAGTCACAACTGCCTAATCACAGTAGGGAGATTGTCAAAACTAGATCAGATCAGTCCTGACTTTTTCTAGCTCAATTTTGGAAATCCCTAAAGATTTTCAAAAAATCTCCAGGGCTGGAGATCCTACAAGCTCTCGTCAGTGTTACACTGTGCTCCCAGGACAGGTATTTCTCAATGTCCAGTCTGAGCCCCAGTTATTCTCCTTCAGCAATGCCTATCAATTCTCATAATTCATAATAGAAGTTAAAAGGCCCTTTATTAAAAACAGTTGCAATGCCATGAAACAAGTTCCATGCATTCAGCTATACTTCTCATAGACTTGTTTTACTATTAGAGAAAGCAAGAACACTAAACCAGTCAGTCATTTAAAGGGGGAATCACACAAACATGCTTAAGTATTTACACTCTTTTATATTCAATGTATGCCTCCGTTTTACCATTGTCTATGTTATGACAAAAATGGCACATGGTTCTTGCAATCATACTTCCCTATGGTGCTAAGCAGAGCTTTAACCCAACAACAGAGTGGTGAAAAGCTTCTCACTGCATGTAAAAGTAGAGGTCTGAAGTTACACTTTACCCTGGATTCATGCTACAAGCTGCCCCTGTTATGAATGAAGTTTTGGTCATTTGAGTTGGGCAATTGAAAGCAGCTGGATATAATGCTTGTGTTATGTGCTGTTGGCTACAGATGCTGGCATTCCTCAGCCACGCAAGTTTCCTCTGTCCTTTAAGGAGCTCTTTTTGAGCTCTATAATGGCAGTAGTGTATCCTACTGCTGACACACTCCAAGTTGTTCTTCAGCCCATTCTTCTCCCTTCTCAACTAAACAGATTTCCCAGTTTGGACAAAACATGTAAACGCACTTATGCTGGATGCCTGTGCTGCTTTTCACTCCCAATAGGAGCATGTTTGTCAATGATAATATTTTGTTTCTCTCTACTGGTTAAAACAGGAATGTAATTTTCTCTATATATCTGGGTGAGGAATAGGTACCGAATAAGCTGTTAGTCATTTAGCATAGGTCTTAGATCTTTCGGTTTTAAAATGCTGATCCCTTAATTAGTAATCTTCATGGTTTTGCCTTTAACAAAATGAGCACTCTAACTCTGTTGTGGAAGCATTCATGCAAGTAATAAGCCCTTACATTTCCCTTATGAACTGGATGACCACAGCTTTGGAACTACATTTGTGGTTTATTTCTAATTTGTATTCTCTTGTTAATGTACATTTTAAACTATAGAATTAACTTTAAAAAGAGTAATTCTGCCCTAACATAACCATCTGCAGCAAAAGAGTAAGTGCTTGGCAACACTAACTAGTTCATAGAAGTTCTTACTAGATATAAATAATCCCATTTTCTGGCAAGAAAGTCCTCACAGTGTGATCTTTAGTTGGAGGAAAGAAAAGTTATGTTAGTTGGCATATATAGAAGTATAATGTAATTATTATTAAAAAAGTGACCGTGTAAAAATGACACCTTGTTAAAATAGTGTAACAACTCTCTGTGCATGTTCTAGGGCAGATTAGTTTACACTGTTTAAAACTAAAACAAAATTTGTTGCTTTCTACTCCTATTAACACTGCTGAGCCAATACATCTACACAGAGCAGCAAGAGACCAGAGCCAAATACTGACTGAACTGTTTTAGCATGACCAAGGTGGACTCTAAATATGTAAGTAATTAATGCAGATTTTAAAAATGGGACACGTAGACCTAGATTTTTAAAAGAATCCTCTTTCTAACATAAATCTTTATCACAAAGATTTTGCAGAACATGCCTGGTATTTCAAGATGGCTTGTGACTCTGGCAGCACTGATGCTTCCCACTGGCAACTCAGTGACCAGAGGTTTCAGACATGCTCCACTCTTGTAGGGATGGCTGAGATTTAAGGACACGTAGCTGTCCAGTTAGAGATGCTCCACACTGATCCCTATGCTTCAGAGATACTTCAAGTGGATTAGTGACAAATGCTGCACAGTACTTCTAGACAAATGCTTCTAGACCAGCAAATTAGATGTGTTCAGGACTGCTCTCTAGCACAGAGGGCATTGGAGAGCAATTTCATAGAATAATAGAATAAAAGAATCAGAGAATCACAGAACCAACAGGGTTGGAAGGGGCCTCCGAGATCATCAAGTCCCACCCTTAATCCACCACCGCTGTGGTTACTAGACCATGACACTAAGTGCCACATCCAGTCTCACCTTAAAAACCTCCAGGGACGGAGAATCCACCAGTTCCCTGGGCAGCCCATCCCAATGTCTGATTACCCTCTCTGTAAAGAATTTCTTCCTAATATGTAACCTAAACCTCCCCTGGCACAGCTTAAGACCATGTTCTCTTGTCTTACTGAGAGCTGCCTGGGAGAAGAGACTGATACTCTCCTGGCTACAACCTCCTTTCAAGGAGTTGTAGAGAGTGATGAGGTCTCCCCTGAGCCTCCTCTTCTCCAGGCTGAACAACCCCAGCTCCCTCAGCNCTGATTACCCTCTCTGTAAAGAATTTCTTCCTAATATGTAACCTAAACCTCCCCTGGCACAGCTTAAGACCATGTTCTCTTGTCTTACTGAGAGCTGCCTGGGAGAAGAGACTGATACTCTCCTGGCTACAACCTCCTTTCAGGGAGTTGTAGAGAGTGATGAGGTCTCCCCTGAGCCTCCTCTTCTCCAGGCTGAACAATCCCAGCTCCCTCAGCCTCTCCTCATAGGACTTGTGCTCCAGTCCCTTCACTAGCCTTGTTGCTCTTCTTTAGACCTGCTCCAGCACCTCAATATCCTTCCTGAACATAGGAATATACCTTATGCCTGCTGTTAACTCTATTCTCCTCCAGTTCAGAGTGCCTGTATTTCTCTGTGAGAAAATTCAAAACCCAAGGCATGGAAATGTAACCAAGACACCAGCTTTTTGACAAGACTGGATGATGGGTGACATTTACTTATTTTCTTGAAGCTGGGTGGTTGTATTCCAGCAGATGTAAAGAGCATCAGGGCAGTGATATTACAGCTTAGTGACAAGGTCTTCCTTTCACAGACAGAGGTAACCAGTTCTTGATTTCAGGGTTGCCCATGCATTTCACATTAAGTAGTCCCTCTAGGAAGAAAGAAACAGACTCTATCCATAGTCTAGGACTGGTTCCTAAATCTTTCTACTACAGCTGAAACCGTAGGCTATAGAGCATTTTTTTTCTTCTTTTCAGGCAGATAGTGTAAAGAAAGCTTACAATGCCCTTATCCTTGAGCAGAGCATATGACTATAGATGGGCTTGAAAACAACCTGGGTTAGGGACTGATGGAGAAGGATTGTCCACATTTAGGTGCTTAGGTGGTCAGCTGTGTAGTGACTGTGATGTTTCTGTTGATGCTCACACTCAGGGATTTAATCATCTGGGGAACACTGATATTGAAATCTGAAGTGACTACACCCTGTGTGTTGGGTGAGAGAAAGGGGAACTGAAGGTGCAAGTTTTGAAGATAGATATCCAGTTGTATTTGAGTTCAATGGGTTTTATCCATATTTTGTTTTAGTTAATCCATGCACAAAACTGTTACCTTCCCAAAATCGATTGTTCACTTTGTCGTGGAAGACAGTCAAATTCACAATGGGAAGAACTTCACTAGAGGTAGGTTTGACCTTCTACGTAAAGGTTAACAAAACATTCTTTTTACTTTAAAACTGCATTTGAATGAAAGCACACCTGATCTACAGCTGACAGCCTGTTGTCACCAAGACACAGAATTTGTCAGTACAATAGCAATGCAGGCAAACTTATTATTTCATTTTCCTACCATTTTAAAATTTTCCACTTCATTGCATAGCAAACATATCACAGAATTTTTAATATCTTATGTCTTTGAGACTTTTAGTCCTGCTTTACTTGAAATCTGAAATTCCTGGATTTTTTCAATTATTATTCATCCCAGCCACGAATGACTTAAGTGACTGATATTAACAAATAAATAGAATGAAAAGTAAATAGGGTATTTTTATTTGCTATAGAATTACAGTGTTTGTATGCTCTTATTTTTCACATCGTATCTCTTCTACCAATAAATTGTATTCTTAATTCTTCTATTTGTATGCAATGTGAAACCAATGTTCCAATGGAGATGGCATTAATATAGCAGAATCTAATATTATTTAACATTACAACTAAAAAGGTACAGAGAAAATTGCAAAATTATATCTTTATCTAACAAAAAAATGATAAATTGCTACTGTAGCTATAATCAATGGCATCAATCTTCTAGGGGATTTACTGTAAACCCTCTATGATACACTTTTAGGATGTTTCTAAACATTTTCAAAGGAGTATTTGCAATAGATTTTTGACCATTTCAGTTCTAATACCTGTTTCCAACTTCAATAAGTTTTGGATATTTTTTTATTTTCCCAGAAGAAAATTGTTATCCTTTGATTCACTGAAATCATCCTTGCAGGTAATTTTGGTTATAAAAAATGTGCACTATGTAATTTATTTTTAAGCACTTTTTAAGGTCTGCAGTGGTGACTCAGATATAATGGTCAATTGTATGAAATGACATTTAAAGCTGCTTTTAGAGGATTAATATGTAAACCTTAAGTGTAACTATTATATGTTATATTCTGGAAAGTTTTTCTTACGTAAATGGTTAGAATAAACAATGACTTTGAGATAGCTAGAGTTAGGTATGAAAAATCCTACCCATGATGTCCGGGGAGGTATCTACTATCATAGACTAGAAGAGCACTACAGATAAATACATGAATAGTCATATGCTAAAATATATTCCCTTCCATGTTAAAACATATTCCCTTTCCTCCAGTGTGGCTTAGTCCTTTGATGCCCCAGGAACATGACCAGTTAGCTACTTTGTAGTTACTTAGCCTCAGTTTATTCGCCTTAATATGATTAAATTTTTAAACTGTGCATTCTTTTAAATAGGTGAGAATGAACACATGAATGAAAAGTTGAAGCATTGCGTTGGAAAATAAGCTAGGTGGGGACTGAAGGAATTTTTTGCTCTCTCTGAGGAATGCTGGTCCTACTGATCCAAAAATGACACTTTTGACTTCCAGTTGTACTTAACTGGAATCAGATTTCATCAGAGGAACCAAACTGACGACTCTAAGGTAGGTAAGTGTAAATCTGGTTCTTACAGGTGCCCAGCTTCCATTGACAGATGTGCTAATTCAGCATTTCTAAATGTCAGCCCTGAGTGATAACCCTGTTTAAGTCTAGAAAGATAAATTGGAAAGTTGAATATGACTACAATATCTAAAAGTAGTAAAAGTAACATAAAAGTTATTCTTTTTTTTTAGACAAGAACTTGCAAACCATTTTGGTTTTCCAGTGCAGTACTGCTTTTGCAGCCATGGATGAAATTTTGTGCTGCAGCATTTTCAGGGCTCAGAGGAGCTGAGGGAATCATATCTAACTAGTAAAGACTGCAGCTATAGACATACTGTCTGCCTTCCCAGTTACTTCATGTCATTCATTACTGGAGATACTGTCTTAGCAAGTGCATTAGTGCTTAGCATTGTCAATAACATTTAGGTTCAGATGCTTCAAGAAGAGATGGCATTTTTTACCGTTATCATTAATCCATAGTTATCATTCCTGAATCACTGCATTCTATTGTATCTTGGTTTTGCTACACAGCGATTTTTTTTGGACACCCTGTGTCAGTTTTTGACTATGGTACAAAACTTATCAGATGAGTAAGCTAAAATTCTCCAAACCTTCAAAGATACTACCTCATGCTTTTTATATTTGTGATGTATTCTAAGACAAATCTGCAAAATTCCTAGCAAGGTTTTTTACAGGCCTAATTCTGTCATAATTCTGTCTTCAGAATTCCTAGATAAAATGAGAGTTTTGAAATGTGAATTAATGGCTAGAGCTGACCCTTATCCCTTGACAATGACGCCATCCTTAAAATAGCAGAAAACAGTCTTTCCTTTCAACAGATGCTTGAATTCAAGATAATTACTTAAAAAATAAGATTAAAAAGAACTATATATATAGTGTTACCCTGACAAGTCTCTATAGGAATTTCTGAAGTAAAGAAATTGCCAGTAAAACCAGGCTTGATCTTAAATTATCTATTGGCATTACCCTCTGAAAGGCTGACAACTTTCAGCAGTGTTCCTATTAATATTTGTGTATCTCTTCTGTAGTTCAGTAGTCATAAAGGTAAGACCTGTGGCACTAAGCATATTCCCAAATGCTCTTGACTCCTAATATGTTGATTTTATTCCCATTAAATCCTGCTGGGAAGAACTTACAGGTTTGGACTGACCATTGTGATAAACTGAGAAAATGATTCGGGCTATTTAAGAGAAAACAGTGTAAGGTCAATATGACCTGGAGAGAGAAAAGAAAAACAAATCGTAAAACTTAATTGGGCCCCTATAAAGTGATAAAACAAGTTACCTCCCTTTTACCTTGTGTAGCATTTATAGTGAGAGAATTTTGTTTAGTTAGCTAGATAATAGCACCTTTCTTAAAATTTATAACTTTGTATAGATAACAAGCAAACATCTGCTGAATGTCCGATTTGACAATATAATATGGATGCCTATAGATAACATTCTTGTTAAGAAAAAATCTGTTGAATGTCTGACTTAACAATGTGTAATGTTTATGCTTATGTATAATGAATATTCATGAAGTAGCTGGAAATAAATGTAGAACTGTCTTCTTTGGGTGTGACAGGCGTTGGGAGTTGTTGAACCCCCTCCCTGATCACCCAGCACTGAATTTGCTTTTATCATATAATAAATTCTGATTGGAAATCACCCGACTGGGTTTCTATTTCTCACACCTTGAATGTAGCATGAGTTCCAAGGGGAAACTCAAACAGCTTTCTTTCACCATGCTTATTACAAATCAGGGAGAGTTTCCCTGTTCTTACATACAACCTGAGGGCACTGACAGTTTCAGAAGAGCCAGGATAGAGAAATTAACAAACTGTCTCTTCTCTGTAAAAATGAGCAAAATGGCTACTTTAGAAAAGAGGATAAGAAAAGGAAAACTTAATGCAGCATTTTCCTCATGGTGCAAACTTGTGGCTGTTTGTATCACAGGAAGAATGCTGAGGGGCATTCTGGGAAATGTAGTTCCTGATACTCTATTGCACATGCTCCGTGGAATACTTGGATGTGAGTGGTTGAAGATCGTTTGTTACTTTTCGAACTGCATATATAAGATGCCATTGTTCTCAATACAGTTGATTCAGTTACATGGAACCCCAAGTGACTGGGTCCATGCCCTCAGTGCCGTCACAAATTGTACCATGAGTTTTGCAGAAGCTGCCTATTTATCACTATATTTATTAGCCATGGGTGAACCTTTCTTATCAACATTTCATTTTGATCAATCCCATTTATACTGATGGCAAAACATCCAGAGGCAACAAGTTCCCCATCTCCTTTACACAGAATGTGGAAAAAAAAATAATACATCCACTCTTTGCTTTTAACTTGATGACTCATGATTTCATTTAGTTCACTCCAGTTCTGGTATTATGAGAAACAATGAAAATCTCTCCATGTTTACCTTCTCTGCTATGTTTCTGTCATGTTTCTTTCACTTTTTGTTTTCTAGGCTAAGTTTTAGTGAGCTTAGGCTCTGCTTGTGTAGAAGGAAGCCTCTCCAATTTCTTTGATCCTTCCTGTTGCCTTTTATATAATTTCTTCTTTTATTCTACTGTGTCCTTTTTGAGATGGAATTACCAGAAAAAAGCATGGTAATTAAAAGCTACTTGCGTCAGGAATTTGTACAGCAATAGCAGTTTCTTATTTCAATTTCTCTTATCTTTCTACCAATTTGTAACATTCCATTTTCCTTTTGATTAAGCACTGAGATGGAAATTTCAAACCCTATGACTTACAGATCTCTTCCTTCAGTGGTAGAAATTCATTCATAATTTGCTTGTATAGTTGGGGATGTTTCTAATGTAGTTTGTGCATTACGCAAATCACTACAATGAATTTTATTTTCCATTTTATTACTCTTCCACTCAGTATTGCAAAATGGTTTGTTTTGTTGTGTTTTGTTTTCAGACCACTATGGTCAATTTCATTTTGGCTGAGGAGGCTATTTTTGTACCATTTGCTTATTTTCTTGTGTAATTTTTCAATCTCTTTTTCAGACTGTTTAATATGCTTGGCAATCCTGTCTTTTGTTTTGTTTTGTTTTTTAAGAATGACTCTTTATTGCTGTAATTTGATACTTATTTTTCTAACGAGTACTGATCCACAAGACAACTTCCTACTTTTCCACATGACATTTTAGTTTCTTTGAAAAATATTGCAACAGTTTTGAAAATCTAAGATGGGTTAATTGGGAAACCTTCTCCATGTGATTACTTACTCCTGAAAAGAACTCATATCTCTCAAATATGAGAAGCATAAATTTGCTCTTCAGAGGTTGAATCTCCCAAATTATATTATGTTTATTTGCTTGATTACTAATATAATTTCTACTAATGGACCTGAACTGAAAGTCATATTCCTTGGTTTGTGATCCTCTTTGAAGTCTTCTTTTCTTTTTAATTATGTTACCATTGTTCCCTGCCCTTTGACAGTAGATGGCACAAGAGTAAGAAAGAAATCGTGAAACAAGTAATGCAGCAATTTTATATCTGGGCTTTTTTGGACCCCTTGGGTGAATGTCTTCTGGTCTTGTTGGTTTGTTTTTATATATATTACAAACCGATTCTAAAATTTTCTCACCAATGCCAATCTTGCAGGGCAGGTGAGGTAAACCAGGTGTACTGTTTCAAAAGAGTTCACTTTATGACTATATTTGTGTCCCAGGAAAGATCTGTCTCCCCTCCAAATCCACATAGGATGGCAAACGTTGTCTGTTACTGCCTCTAATACCTAAGAAATGCAATGTAGCCTATGGTAGTGTAAATCAGGTTACTATTTCACATACACCAGAAAACAGCATCCACACCAAGTGTCTGAAAAAAAAGGATAAGTGAAAAAGACCAATCCCATTTTATTTAGAATTATTAAGAAAGTAGACCACCATGATAAAGTAATGTAGCATTAGGGTAACATTTATAAAGGCAGTCTAGAAAGAGACTGAAAAGAAGGTGTCTGAGCTTGTTTACTTTCCTTCTAACACACAGAAGAAATCAAAAAAATTATATGGGGAAGAAAGGGACCATTTCTTTTGTTACCTATTAACAAAACAGATTTGGGGGGGGGACAATGAGAAGTGTTTGGCTTGGTGTTTTCTATATGAAAAATTCAGATTTGGTTTCTGTGTATTTCTTTTTCCAGAGTTTCCAAAAGCAGTCAGTTTATCTACAACAGGCATGTGTGATTTTTCTTTGCATTTCTGAAAACAAACTTTGATTATGTCCTTTTAGCACTTATGTATACATATATATTTGGGAAAGAAAGGATGTATGAACATTTCTATGACATCTCTTGTTCTCTGTCTTTTGGCTTTAATCAGCAGAGATGTGAATTTTGCTAAAAAAGTTGTTAATGAATCTTTCTATAAAACTAGCGTGAGGTTACTGATATTGTTATGGTTCAATAGCAGAGAATGAAAGCCTTTAGAAGGCAGAAGGAAAAGCTCTTTTGCAGTGTCTTTAGTATAAAGAAACAAAGATTGCCTGTCAAAAGAAAAGAAAATTGAGTTATGTGCTCTTTAAATATAAATATGTGACAGGTTCAAATAGTCATTTGAAAATAGTCTTCAAACAAATTTCCTGGTACTATGCTCTAACTCTTTTTTTCCTAGCTTAACAAAGCCTCTCAGTTAAGAACGTGTAGAAAATTTGAACAAAGCCACAAGCTATTGACTACTGTTAGTAATAACCACTATCTTCAGAAAGTTCTTTGTTACTTTAATGTCATAGGTTTACTTGTTCTAAAAATCCAAGCAGAAATTTTCCTTTCCCCTCTCCCAAGGTAAAGAAGGTGTTGAACAAGGGAGGGGAAAGGGATAATTGACTATACAAAAGAATGCTGGCTGACCTGCATTCCAGGCTGAGAGCTTTCACTAAGACTGGGGTGTATGTTGCGGGGGGGAGGAGTTTTTCTCCCCTCCTCTCTTTGGAAAGAGGCACTTCATTTTTTGCCTTAACAGGGGCAAAGTGTGCATTGGAAAAGCTCTGAGGCCATTTTGCTCTCGACCTGGTCATCTGGCTGTTCTCTGGCCTTGGCTTGCCTGCGATCTGCTCTGTCGCCAGCTGGACCTGCTCAGATTTCATCAGAGAGTTTGTGCTCATTGAGGAGTGAGGGGAGTCCCGACCGCAGCCAGCCGCAGCCAGCGTGAGTTTTGTGGGAAAGAAACTGCCCTTCTTTCTCCCTTTCCCCCTTCTCCTCCTCAGTGGCGGGGAGATCTCCATTGTCGGCTTCTCCTGCGATCCGGGGCCTCACGCGGTGACCACCAGAGCCCAACAGCACCCCCTGCTGACCAACACCGAGCACTGCAGGTTCTGCTCCTCCAGTGATCCAACAGCGCTCCTGCCAACCGGGATTGGAATCGCGCTAGAGGACAGAGAAGTATCAAACTGTTTCCTTTTTGAAGGGGGCTTTTGGGTACAGGATTATTGTTGAGTTGTTTTTGTGTTCTTTTGCTGTTCTTGCCAATATACATATATCCTTTAAAAAAGGATTGTTATTTCTTCCTTTTTCCATACTTCCTCAATTGGAGCCTCTTAATTTCAGATTTACAATTGCTGAGAGAGAGGAGTTTGGTCTACCTCATAAGTTATCCTCTTTAGCAAAACACTTCAGCGTCTTTAATCTGAGACATTTAGCTACAGACAGAATTTGCTTTTCCTTAAGGAACATAAGAAATAGTGTTCACTTAGAAACAAATCAAAATCACTCTTAAACACAATGCTTATCTAGGTCTAGTATCTTCATTATGCAAAATAAGCTGTATTATTCTCTCTTTATTTTCCTGTTAATGTTTTACACTTTTTTGTCCTCTGGATTAGGATTATGGCAATGTTTGAGAACATATCCTGGAGACTTTAGACATCTTTTGTGTTTCCTTGAAGTAGCTTCTGTTGTTGGAGATAAGAATAATTACATGGAAACTCTGGCATATGAATGGAAATTTGCTATAATTTGAAATGTAAATAAGTACAGTCATAAGCATAATGTCTGTTGAAACTACATTGTGGCAGGTTCTTCAAGAAGGTAAGCAAAATTCCAGAATATTTCAAAAGCAGGCATTTAAAGTGAATGCAGTTACAACATTTTGCTAATGATTTTTGCAGTAAGTAGTGCCTCTTGGTTGCCATAAAATCTTACCTACATTTTCCCCTTCAGAGTAAGCTCATGTTATACAGAGGAAGTATTTCTAAGAAAACAATAGCTAGTAAAACTATGAATGTAGTCACGGATAGTACCATTTTTCTATTGACACTTCCATAAGGAATGACATATTAAATATATGACTGTAGTTTACGACCATTATAGAGCATAGTTTAATTTATAATCTACTAAACCTAGTAGCTCTATCTCTCCAACATCTCTTCAATATAGCTTTAATAAGACTTTTCATGAATTAACAACCTTTATTCAAGTATCACATTAAAGGGCAGAGGTCATGGCTTGAATAGTTTTCATTCATCAGCTACTGTGTTTTCCTACATGTTTATTAGTGCAAAAATAAGCCCTTTAAAATAAGTATTAATTAAATGGGACTAACTCCCCCTCATCTTCTCCTTTGTCTTATATTTGTTGCCCTTAATCTTTTCTCAGATCTTTTTTGCCAAACAATAGATAAATTTGAGCCTCTACCTGTCGCTACATCACTATTGAGTTAAGCTGATTGACCAGGAGTGCTTACAGCCAATGTGAAATGCATCACAAATGCACTCTTCAAGTTGATCCCAGAAGATGTGGTCATATTTTCACTTCCATTATTCAAAGAACCTAAGGTGTTAGCCTGCAAACCATCTATGAAATCCTTCCTTTGTATAGATAAGTTGATATAGTTGCATGCATCATAATCAACGAGTATTTTTGGAACAATATTGATTCCTAAAAGCCTACTGATAAGAATGTTTTAGTGTTTCTTCTAGTGTTGTTCTGCCATCTATACATGCCTACGTTGCAGCTGTGTCTGTTCATCCCATCTATGTCCCATGGATACATGTATGGGGACCCTTCAGACTTCTTGTAGTTTCTGTTTCTTGATCCTCTGTCATAGAATTGTCAGGATAAGAATAAGTCATGCAGGTTTAAGGCTTTGCTTTTTGAGGACATTATAGAAGAAACCACTTCTTAGCTGTCATTCACTTCTGAAGTACTGAAGTCCTTTGAGTCCTCTAAGTGGTACATCTTAGCCTCATAGAGAAGCAGATGCTGAGCAGATGCACTTTTACCATCCAGTCCAACCTCCATGCCCAAGGTACATGTGTAATGCTCGAGGCCATCCTGAGAATACATCTTTTCTCAGGGCCAAATGAAGAAGTAAAACTGTTAATAAGAATTCCATGGTCAGGTGAGTCCTGCAGTTCCAGGAACGCACTATTTCAGTTGCCTTTCCTTAGGTAACTGAAGGTTCAGACACATGCTCTATAGTCCAGTTAAAGGATTCACCCCACTTTCCTCCTTCCCCTTATAATCAGGCTGTACCAAAATAGATTCACAAGTGCTGTTCTTACCTGATACAAATAGTGCTCCTTTGAAGAGGCCAGGGACACACTCTTAGATCCCTGAACATTGCTGGATGAATACACTTGAAGGGTGGTGACTTTCTGCCAAGTTTCTAGGTAGATAGACAGGTTGCTCATTGCAGGTAGATACCTCTGTCAGGTGAACAATTCTGTCATGGCAAGTGAAGAGTCTTGATATGATAGAAGGTACCTGAGTGGCAATATCCTGTTCTTGTGACAGAAATAATAAAAAAAAAAGAATTTGTAGTTGTGAGCCATCTTTCCAAAATTTTGGTATAGGGTACACCCTTTCCTACCTGTGTAGAGAAAGACACTTGATGTTGCTACTGAGGTGTGCCCAGGCAGGCTGCACACTCCTGAGGCTGCAGGTTTAGCTGGCTGGGTGGAGGGGAGACTATGAAAGCCTGTACATATTACCAACACACAGAGCAATACTGTGCAGCGTGGCTTGGAGGCGTAGCAGTAAGCCGTGAGGGTGTTGTGCTTCAGGTTGTCGTGGCAGATAAAAGGACGTTCTCACTGAAGGCCTGAGTTTGTATCCTGTAGATCATTCACATAAGAAGAAATCTCCAAACACTTCCTGGATTTATCAAGTAGCATACTCTGTGACATTCACTCCGTGGTTAGATAGCACAGGCTCTTAAGGAATTTGGCTTTGAGGGGAGAGTTGAAGGTATTCGTGCAGGACAGTGTGAATGTAGCTACTCAGCCTTTTACATTTATGCAGTATATCTGCTGATTTCAATTTCATAGCTCAGAGTGGTTATGGCCCCAATTAATATTTTAGAATCTAATAACTCATATCCCACAGTCAGTGACATACCTGCCATAGCTTCCAGTAAAGCTTAATGTGGTCTCACTCTGGGTGAATGACCTCTTGGAGAAAGAAAAAAGTAGACTCTCAAATTATTTTTCTCCCTTTGCTTTAGTTTCTCAGCTGTTTCCTTTTCTTGTGTTTCCTGATCTTCCTCAAATTTGCTAATCAAATTTTTACATTCTCAAGCAGGACTTGTTTTTTCATCATGACAGCAACGTCTTCAACCTGGGTTATTTAAATACTTGAAAATGGAATATGTACCTTCCGTATGAGAAGATTCTTGGACTGAAATATCAGCTGTGTTGCACCAGTGTACATCAGAAGTATCTTCACTGAAGTTAATGAAGTTGTAGCAATATAAAAATAGCACAAAGGAGATATCTTCAAGACCTAGTAGTGTCATTCCTTGAGTCATTAATTTCTCAGTTTAAGCCTGTACCAATCAATCTCAATAAGAAGTGGGAGGAAGAGACAGAGAAAGAGATATTAAATAGAATGATTATACACACCTTGGTTTAGTAAACATGTGATATATTACTGTAAACCTTACCAAATTTTGTTAGTCTGGGATTTTTTGTTTATTTTCTTGTGTATCTTTGGACAAAGAAATTGCTTGCTTTTGTCAGGTAAGTGATAAGCACATGTCTGAATATTAATAAGCAAAAAAGGAAAGGCTGCCTCCTATTTTTGGGCCCACCAAATATTATAATTTATGTTATTTCTTTTCTTTGCAACACACAACTGCACGCTTTTCATATCACCATCTTATAAACCTGCCATCTTTTGTTTTGATTATACTATACTATTTTTCATCAAATCTGAATCCTAAAAAAAATTTAATTTCCAGTTAAACTTTTCACAGTACAAGATTGCTAAATTCCTCTTAATCTGTAAGCTGCATAATGTTGCTTTTTCTGCTTGAAACAGTGAAAATTTTTGTTCACTATCATCTAATCTGCCTACCTACTCTCTGTCTGGATAAAGGTCTAAATGTATAGATAAATACTTAGTGTATCTAAAAAAAGAGAAGGGACATAACAGTAATCCCTAAATCAGCTTTACATGCTGCCTTAAAACAGTGGAATACTTTGCATTATTTAAATAGTAAACTTCAAAATGTCTTCTAAGTTCATTGTTCTACTACCAGGGCAGGAGAAGACCCACTGACTTATATTCCAAGTGGTGGGCTAGCGCAGCTGTGTGTTGGTCTAGACAGGCAAAAATAATCAGGAATATCAGTCTTTTAGAGTATGACTAACCCACTTTCCAAGTCAGTGACACCAAAACAGTTTATCTGTTTTCTTGGAAACATGCCTTTACTTCTGTCCCCTTCCTTCTTGAAATGTACTGCACACAGAGCGTCTGCCAAGCCAGATGAATCGCACACTAGGGGAATTGCTGAAAATAAGCAGAATGTAGATTGAAAATAGGACATGGGAATAATGGCAGGAGAGGAAAACAAGAATGATTCTCATGACAGTGGTTTCCTCATAGCCGTTTTCCAAATGTTTCATGTACTACGGAAAATATTCTAGAAAAGAGGTGTAGTGCCTTGAACTGATTCAAAAACTTACTGACTTTTGACCACCAAAGATTTGGATCAAGCTCTCAGTCTCCCAGAATCTTACATTCAAGGCCTCATGTATTAGTGAAAGAGCTAAAAGAATACACTAAAATTAGTGGAAGACCTAAAAGTGTACAACACGAAGCTTGGTGCCTATATCCAAAACCAAAATCAAGTCCTGTCCAGCTCACAGGTTACCAGACAGTAGGAGCATATATCTCTGACTGCCCAGGCATGTTCAACCTCTTGTGTCCCTGGGTAGCTCAGTGGCTGTTTCACAAGCCCCCATACAGAGTATGTAACACTTAAGTGGAACAGATTCCTGAAAAAAATTATGAAGTTGACTTTCTTAAAAGATAGCTAGATAAGCAATTTTTCCTGGGAATACAATTTGAGCTCTCATCCTAGAAAGAGGGAAAGACTTATTTAATGGTCTTGTCTACCCTACAGGATACATGCCTGTATTTTCTATTGCTTCCTAACCATTACAGGCACTTTAATGCACTATGGGAGAAAGAGGACACATTTTCAACTCTTCCTGTTGAAACATTTTTACTGTGAAAAAGAATGCAAGATTTATTTTTCTATAAAGAAAGCCAGATACAACACAAAGAAAGGCTGCTTTTTCTGTATTTTTATCTTAAAGGCATTTATATAGATTTCTTGTCCTGATCAGAGACTTTATAAAGATTTAAAGAACAATCACTGTGTAAAGGTTGTTTGGAAAAGGATTGTTAGGATCCAGGTATTCTATTGCCAGTGTCTTAACCACTAAGCTATGAACCAAATACATATTTCTGCTTCACTTTTTTTTAATTAATTTTCCTATCCAATTGCTCCTGGGTTTCTTATTATTCTGTAGCTTGGTTTCATCAGAAAGGGGCCTAGAATTTTTTTATTTCTTCCTCAATGTCTTTCCAGATAAACCCAGACACCCTTACTGGAGGATACATGTAGCATTAAAACATTGTCTTAGTGTGCTTTTGTCCTCAAAAAAAGACGTTTCCCATTTTGTTATGAATATTCCAGCAATTGCACAGTGATAAATGTGAGACAGTAGCGACAATTACACTTGTCTTTTTGTTGTCCCTCTTTGTGTGTGTGTAGGGGTGGTGGGAGAAAGCTTGCCAAACTGTATCGTTCTAGAAATGCAGATGGAGAAGTACCAGGCCCAGCCACACCTTATGCATTAAGCTTCTCATCTAAGTCAATACTGAGGAAAAGCTACACATCTATCAGGTGGGTACCACTGGGATTAGAGAGCAACTAAACTGACATATTGTTTGGGACTACAGAAAAAATTAGGATCTGTATCAGGGGTTAATTATGCTGATACTTTTGGTCTGTGTTTGGCCCCGCCAACTGTGAAAGTTTTACTCTTTCCCTGCCAAGTTATGGGAAAACAAGCACTGATAAACGGGAAAGTTGTCCTTGAAGAGAGCTTCTTGTATAAACTGTTTTAATTGGTGTTCTGTGACTGGCTAATGGTCCTCCAAGGTCACTTGAAGGAGAGATTGAGGAGGAGGAGGGTGAAGTAGCGTCCCCAGACTCAATTAAGAAAGACCCCCAAAGCATACTGTGCGTGTGTTAGGGGATTTCCAAAGTTCTCACGCATGCGCAGAAGATGCACTTACATAACCGGGAGGTGCTGGCCATGCCTGGAAGGTTGTGGTCACTCAGTTAATTGTATAAAAGTAGATAGTGCTTTCTTGGATTTGAGCTAACTGCACACCAAGGACAACGTTACCTTTTGGTGGGGACGCCTGCCAGTTTGTGAACTTACTGACTCTCCAAGGATTGCAGCTTCTGCTATGGGTAATTATAGGTATACTAGGTCGGTAAGAGAACTTCATGGGCAACAGCTGGGTAACTGAGGAGGTCGTGCTGGGGGCTTGTTTCTCTCCTCCTTCCTCCCTTTTGAGTTTGTTTATTTTGTTGGCCACCTCTTGGTAATAAATATTGGTTTTTGTTAAGCTTGTAACGGTGTCATGGTTTTCAAGATTCAGTATGGTCCGATCCCTCCCTAATACAGGATCCCAGCTCAGACTAGATAATTAAATCCTTCAGTAGGTCTGATCCTAAATTAACTAAATATATGTATGCCTCCATCAAAACATTAGGTCAGGTAGCAGAGGAAAATCTAGTGTGTTCTCAACTACAATGCATATCTTATTCCTAGGATTACTTAGTAGCTTGGAAAAAGACTGAGATCAGATTGCAGATGGTTCCTGACCTAACAGATGATCTCAGGATCCATATGGCATGTCCAGAGCATTTAGTCACTGCTGATTCTGCAGTATTACCCCAAAAGGAGCTGTTGTATGCATAATGGTCTGATCTAGCCTCTCCATGGTGTCACTGTTGAGCCTCAAATAAGAGGCACCGCAGTCTCAAATGTTCTTCTCTAACTATGGATCAAATAAAACTTGCACCTAAATGAAAGCATGCATCCTTAACACCTCTAGATGGGAATCACAACCGGTATGAGTCCCATTGTCGAATATAGCCTTAGTGAATTTGCTCTTCATGGCTTCAAGATAGGCTGCTAAATCCTCTTTAGTTGGTGGGAGATTCATGAGAACATAAAAACCAAACCCTGAATAACCAAAAAAATTTTTCTCCTAGTCACCACTGAGGTTACATTATTTTTTGGCATTAGCACAGCCACTGCAAGAAGTGGCCAGCTCTCTCCCAAGAGTGTTTGCATTACAAAGGAAGCCAGGTCTTATCCTCCAACTACAGACTGTGCTCCAAACTCAAGTGTTTTGCTTGTTCAAACATATGCATTGCATGTATATTTGGCTTTAACACTGTAGTCCTTATTCAAGCAAAACCACCCACTATGGTCAAAAATAGTAGTGAAATTTGGCATCCAGTTGCAATCTATTTTCAAGTGGTATTGTTCTCTTACTGCCACTTTTGCTTCTCGCTTGAATAATTATTGTTCTTCTCTCAGATTTCTCCAGCTTTAATGATTTATTAAATTTATTAATTAGTTTTCTTTCTCCTTCTGTATGCGAGACAATAAAAATTGCCAAAACTTCAAGATGAGCAGACAGGATTCATAAAATGTTATTATCCTATTTCTTGCATGTGCTAATAAGACTGCAATGGATAATGTCTTATTTCCTCTCTTTCCTCTTCTTAGCACAGTATTAACATGTTAAGTACTTTTTGGAATCCCTGGTAAATACTGAGCAGATACTCCAGTGTGGTGATTGCAAAAAACCTCCACATCTATGTACAACTTTTTTTTTCCTCTATGAAGAACTATACCCTTATTTTCAAGAAATATGACTTTTATGATATAGAAAGACAGGAAAAGACAGTAAAATACTAGAAATATATTTTGTTTCCCTTCTACAGATGATCTTCCATTGTGAAAATGTTTCTAAAATCTTACACAGAGAGAGGTTTTGTATTTCAGATATTTTTTGAGAGAAAATAGTATTGCAGTCTTAGATCTTAGACTTTTTTAAGGCCTCATTATTTAGAAAGAAATATGTTTTTTGATAGTGTATGTATACATATATGCAGTCATACATGTACATGCCAATAGTTATAGAGTGCCATCTGCTGTCACATTCGACTAAATAGTGGTGTTACTGTTAAGTTTTTAGGATTAATAAAGTTGTTGTGCCCTTCAAAGATTTTCTGATTAGGTTGCATGAGCAGACAAATCACATTTTAAAATTGAATGAAGAGAAGAAGTGTTTTTTTTCCAACATTTGAATGTATAGAATCATAGATGCATAGAATGGTTTGGGTTGGATGGAACCTTGAAGAACATCTAGATCCAAACCCCACTGCCATGGGCAGGGACACCTTTCACTAGACCAAGTTGCTCAATCCCCCATCCAACCTGACATCCTGAGCTTGGAGGAGGTGATTCCTGAATATGAACCAGCTTTTTGGGCCCCTCTTCCCTAAGGGATTGTAGTGGATTGACGCTGGTTGGACACTAGGGTACCCACTAAAGCTGGTCTCTCACTCCCCTCTGACACTGGACAGAGGAGAGAAGAAAAACAGTGAAGGATTCATGAGTTGAGATAAAGCTGGGAAAAGTCACTTACTGATCACCACCACGGGCAAACCAGACTCAAAGTGGGGATATTAATTGAATTTCTTACTAACAGGGTCAGAGCAAAAGAGTGAGAAGTAAAATAATCTTAAAAACACTTTCCCCCCACCCCACCTTTCTTCCATGTTTTCCCTCCTTGCCCCCAGGAGTGCAGAGGGATGGGGAATGGGGGTTATGGTCAGTTGTTTCTGCTGCTGCTCAGGGAGAGGAGTCCTTTCCCTGTTTCTGTGGGGTCCCTCCAACAGGAGACAGTCCTTCATGGACCTCTCCAGTATGAGTCCATCCCTCAGGCAGCAGTTCTTCCCAAACTGCTGTCCCATGGGTCACTCCTCCATGGGGTGCAATCCTTCATGAATGAGCTGTACCAACGTGGGTCCCCCACAGGGGCCACAAATCCTACCAAGGAAAACCTGCTCCAGAGTGGGCTTCCCTCTCCATGGGCTGCAGGTCTCCGGCAGGACCCTGCTCCATCTTGGGCCTCCTACAGGGTCACAGCCTCCTTTGAATATCCACCTGCTCCAGCATGGGCTCCTCCGTGGGCTGCAGGTGGGTCTCTGCACCTCAATGGTCCTTCGTGGGCTGCAGGGGCACAGCTGCTCCACCATGGTCTGCACCACGGGCTGCAGGGGCCACAGCTCCGGTGCCTGGAGCACCTCCTGCCCCTCCTTCTGCACTGACCTTGTTGTCTACGTTGTTGTTCACATGTTCTCACTCCACTCCCCTCTGGCTAGAATTTTTTCACTGTGCAATGGCTTTCTGTTCTTAAATATGTTGTCACAGAGGTGTTACTATCACTCCTGATTGGCTCTGCCTGGCCAGCATCAGGAAGCCCATCCTGGAGCTGGCTGGCATTGGTTCCACTGGGCAGGGGTAGCTTCTAGCAGTTTCTAACAGAAGCCACACCTGTAGCCCCCTTGCTACCAAAATGCAACCACAGAAACCCACTACAGTGGTTTTATCCTATGGCACTCTCTCAAGCAGATTCCCGAAGAGGCCAAAGTCTGTTCTCCTGAAGTCCAGGGCAGTGAGCTTGCTGTGTGCCCTAAGGATCTTGAACTCCATCTTTTCACAGTCACTGCAGCCCAGACTGCCCTTAAGCTTTGCATTCCCCACCAACTCCTCCCTGTTGGTGAGAGCAAAGTCCAGGATAGCACCTCTCCTCATTGGCTCCTCTGTCACTTGGAGAAGGAATTTGTCGTCAATGCATTCCAGGAACCTCCTGGGTTATTTATGTCCTGCTATGTTGTCCCTCCAGTAGATATTGGGATGATTGAAGTCCTCCATGAGGACCAGGGCTTGTGAATGTGAGACTGCTCCTATCTGTCTGTGGAGAGTCTCACCCACTCACTCTTCCTGGTCAGGCCGGTAGCAGACCCCCTGTATAATGCCCTCCCTTAAATCCCGATCCTTAAGTTCTCAGTTGGCTCCTCATTCATCCACAGACAGAGTTCCACGCACCCCAGTTGGCCACAGCCATAGAAAGTGACACACTCTTTTCATTTCCTCTACCTGTCCTTCCTAATGACCCTCTATGCTTCCATTCCAACACTCCAGTCATAGGAACCACCCCACCACAACTCTGTGACTATAAGATTGTAGTGCTGATGGCATGTGTATAACTCTAACTCTGGTTTTTTATTGCCCATTTCATGTGTATTGACATAGGGGCATTTAAATTGGACTCTTGCTGAAGTCAATTTGCTGGCTGAAATGGCAGCAATACCTTTGTGCTGCTGTTAAGGTACTCTCCTGCTGAGCTGCAATCCCTCTCCAAGCTCTGAGCATCTCTTACTGGCACTGATATCAAAACGGTAGGAGTGGGATGGATTGAGGTTCCCCTCCTTCAACAACTTTAGTTTAAAGTCCTCTTCATTAGCTTGGTAAACCTATGACCAAAGATGCTACTCCCCTCCTCTGACAGCTGGAGACACACGTGGACTCCACTGTACTGTATTCTGCTTGAATTCTTCTAATTGCTTAATATTCCTGGCTGACCTATTTGTGCAGTCTCTTTATTCTTTTGGTAATAAATAAAAAAATATTTTTGTGGAAGGCTTGTGTAAAATATTGTGTTGATTTTCTTAAAATGTTAGCCTATTAAGATCAACAGATTCTTTTCTTGTTGATCTAAAAATAAATTACACAGGGTCTGGGCAAATGTAAATAACAGCAGAGGTGTTCAATTCAACACTCAATCTCCATTTTTGGGACTGAAAATCTAAACTTGTTCTTCAGGAGAAAATTCTGCCTTAAGAACTGGAGCCATAGAAATATTAAGGCAAAAAGTAAACTTTGTCACCTGTCACAGCTTCCTCAGAGATGCAAATCCAACCTCCCAGCCATATGGCATTTCATTCAAGACTGAAAACTTGCTCAAATATTGTCTTCTAAGAGTGTTCAGTACTTCCCTCTGGTGGTCTGTCCCATAATACACTTCTCATACAAGAAATTGTTTAAATCACTCCCTCTTTGAACTTAAGTCATTTTGTGAAGATGTAGATGCATAGAAGTTTGCGCCAATTTTCAGATGAGTTTTGAAGTGACTTTGACTAGAAGGTTGTCAAAAGCCTTTTAAAATTATAGAATGTTTTCTAACATGAACTGGGTTTCCAATTTGGATTAGGTGTGTTGTATCTACATTGTGCACTTTTGCTGCTTATATATTTTCTAAAATAATCCAAATTTTCACTATTTCCTTCTTTTGGCATTCAAATGTATATACCTGTAACCTCATTTTCAGAGTTACTGTCACTAGTATTTTCACAATTTTTTGGGAATGAGCAACTAAAATAGACTTTTAATATAGACATCCAAATAAAAAAAGAGGAGGTAAGAGAAGCTAATAACTATGGGTAGCACTTGAAAAGTGGTGCCACATTGTAATTCACTCTCCTTTCCTTAACCCTTCTGTTTTTAAATGCAAGTTAACTACCATTCCTATTGCTGCGAATGACATTTTTTTGTGAAATATTAATCTTTCTGCTCTTTTCTCATACATTGGTTTATGTAGTCTTCCTTTTACACTTTTTTACACTATTGTTATTACACAAATATTTATTGTGTGAAAATTGGCCATTTCTTTAGAAGTTGCTATCCTCTTAATTTTTCATTTTCTTCTTCAAGACTATTTTTAAAATGAATTACTCCTGAAGTGACTTAAACAGCAGTCAATGTAAAATAGGGAAAAAACTGAATCTAAATGGGAAAACATTCTGTTATCTCTCACGTTGAGTTATTGCTGCATTTCACAGTTCCCTGGTGCTTTCAAATTTTGCAGAATGCAGAAAAAACAAGGATATCCAGGCTATAGTTCTGTGTTGCATGTATGGGGACTTAACCAGTGTTAGGTGTGGACCTACCTGGAAAAGTGTGATTTCTAATAGAAGAATGACTTGAAAAATAGTAGTTTGTGGGAAGTCAACCCATTTGTGTCAGTCCTCAGTTTTCTTATACAAAAACAATTCCTAAGTAGAATATAAGTGAGACTCATTTTGTCATGTAAACCTGACAACAATGTATACTTTGAAACTAGTACCCTTGAAGGTCACCACTGTGGTGGATATCTGGAATGCATTTCAAATTCCTGTATTTCACTAGGTGTATATTTTGACAGAAAAATACAGAATGAGATACTCAAATATCCTTCCTAAGATTCTGTGTTAAAAGATTCACTGTTCTATTGGCCTCCTCTATGTTCAGGGACCGAGAAAGAAAAAAGACACTGTATTACATAGAGCTCACTAGAAACCTGGTAAGAAATGTCACTTAAAATAATAATATTCTTGAATGGAGATAAAAAATTACAAGTTTGGATTTTTTGTGTGTGTGAAAGAAGAATCATGATTGAAAAAAATCCAGTTAAAAAGAAAAGCAACAACAAACAGAAAATCATCTCATTTTCATCTTTCTCTTTAGCTAGACACATCTCATTTTCCTAAATCCCTGAGGACCCAGCAACATAACTCCACAGGCAGGTGGATATTCACTAGCTGAAAGAATATGGCATTCTGGCATGCACATGGCTGCCTGGCAAGCAGAGAAGCAGACAACTTGTCTTAATCACTTAATTCCTTAGATAAATTTGAGAGACTCAATATAGAATAATGGAGTATTTTAGTCTGATGTAACTGGCTTTTCAGTCTCTCTTAAGAGTAGTTTGCACTGCCCGAATGGTATCCACTGGCAATATCAAAGCACTTCCCAAAGGCTTCTAAATGAAGCCTTGTAACACTACATTCCCATTAGGTAAGAAACAAACATGAGAATTGATGGAAACTTTTCATTTTACTGAAGATGATTCAAACTAGCATCACTGAACACTCTCTTCATTTCAAGTGGAAATATCAACACAAATTTTACACATATCCTCTAAGAGAGAGAACCTTTTCTTAGTCTTGTTCTTTTGAAAATGCAGATATATTCCAACAAGAAACACTGGAGCAAAGGAAAGGAAGTACATCCTGGTATTATAAATAATTCTTATTTTTGCTTAAAAATTACTTAAGCAGGAGCCAAACTCAACTTCCACAATAATGAAATAGTATAAGTTTCTTTTCAGAGTTGTGCTTTATCCATAGGTCTGAAAATTTGGCAAGAGTTTTACATGCCTAGTTTTATTTATAGACTTTTTATTTACTCTTATTGTAAGAGTAAATAATGCTCAGTTTAAAAATACACCGCTGTAAGTAAAAAAGTTGAGGACAAAAGCAACTCGTACCCACAATTGCTGTTGAAAACAGGAAAGTAAAGAAAATAATGGAATTTAAAGCCTTTAAATACTGCTCAGGTTTCAAGTATTATTAAAAAATTCTGTGAATATATATCATGACTTAATATATATTCACTATATATATTCACTATATATATTCACGGTTTTTCTTGACCTTAAAATAAATCATTATGTGTCCTCTTGTTACATAAAATATTTTCTGTTTTTCTTTTTACTGTGTATGTGTTCATTCGTTACATATCTTTACCAAGTAATTTGGATGAAGAAATTCCAGTTTTTCTGGTAATTGAAATATAACCACCTAATGTAATTTTTAAGATCTACAAAGCGACAGTGAGGTGTCAAACTGAAATTAATGTCTGTGCAAGACCTTTCTGTAATTTTCTTGCAGTGTCAAATATTAAGGTCAGATCTGATTACATCAATAGTATGGTGAGAGGAAAAGAAACCCTTGGGTATTCTTTACTCAGCTCCATGGGACCAGGCCTTTCACTAGAGATCATAAATAATAAGAAGAATGACACTTCCCACTTCAGTGTGAAAGCATTTGTTTCCTCCCTTGAGCCTCTATTATTATACTATTATTATAGACCTTATCATCATACAGTTACTGTAGTGCATTAGTACCATCAAAACAAAGGAATTCACTTTGAATAAAGCACATCATTATGTCTTCTATAACTACTAGAGTTTTGAGGAAAGCTAGCAATGGTATCCCTAGGGTTTTTTGGAAAGTCTTTATGTAGATCTTGAAGATTAGTGCTGTTCTTTAGAACTTTTTACTGCTCCTAACAATAAATTGTCATTGACTCTAGAGAAAAATTAACTTTAATAGCATTCCCAGCAATAATATTCAAGATACAAGCATTATACTACATAGGATAATGTTGACTTGGAACAATAAATATCTTTGTGCATTTTTGATTCTTATTTATCTCCTGTTTTTTATACAGTTGACATATATTTAGGTAATTTTTTCAAGCTTTTCATTGCAAAATGAGTTGGGAAAGAGAATAGTTTTTGTAGCTGTTCTTATTGTTGCTGTTGTTTGATGTGATGCCTAAAAGAAAACTAAGGGAGGCAATATAATATGGAGGTAAGGTAAAAAAAGGATTTAATGATGTCTCTAAGGCAAGAGGTTACAAGAAGTGTGCACTCTCTGCCTCAGGTGTTATAATTTTTTAATACTGTCCATCCAATCCCAGGTCTATCCGCCTCCCAGCATTTACCCCAGTCCACCTTTGGCCTGCCCCTTGGGAATTGGGTCTGGGGTCTTTTTCTTCCTCACCTTGGTCTTCCTCACAGTACAGAGGGCACACGGTCACCCAGTTCTTGACTGTATCTTGGGGTTTCAGGCTGGGGAAGAAGTGTTCTTAAACAGTAGAGGTCTGCCTTCGGAGAGAGACTAAACATGCTTAAATGGAATTTAAGGGATAATTGATATGGGAAGCACGGAATGGGGTAAGAGGGTTGGGTATCTGTGTATCTACTGTGCTAAGGGTAGGGGTAAGGATAGGGGAATAAATGCAGCTGGTTCTAAACTTATATTTACTACAGAATTACTTCTGAAACTTATAAAAATTAGAAACATCAAAAACTTTAAGACAACAATGAAAGCCAACTTTCAGTGACAAAAAGTAAAATCTAAAGAAATTTGCTAGGTAGTAGACAAATGAAAAATCTGTGGGAACTGCCAACCCTAGTAAAGCTTCAGAAAGATATAATATATTCCAGTTGCATAATAACTGCCTGAAACTAATGTATAGCTTTAGATTTAAGGGGACTGTTATTAGTATTAGTATTATCTTTCATGTTTGGAAGAGTCCATTTTCAATGTTATTAACATGGGCACACAGACAAAGTTTCTAAATGAAAAACTCCTATTCAGCTATTCCAGGGATGGAGAGTAGAAGTCTATTTTAAGAAACTTAATTTATTTCTAAAACTAGTAGATAAGGAATATAAAAATAGAGGAATACAGTTCCTTTATCATTTTAGAAGGTTTGAAAGTGGAGTTTAAGGGGAAGATATATGTTTTTGAGCAGTCACTTTAAACTTAGGTCTTCAGTCTCCTATTTAAAAAGAGGGAAAGACAGATAGATTATGAGAGCATGGCAGTTCACTCAGATTCCTTCATTGGGGTGGGAAGAATTGCTGCATGGAGAAGCCTGTCTTTCCGCTCTGACTAAAGCCTGCCTTGAGCAATCAGCTTAAACTTGATTCCTGACATTTAGAGAGCTAATATTAGGCAAGATAAATTCCACCTTATGTTAAATACTTCTCCATGATGACAGAAACATGAAAACGATTGTGAGGTGGAAGATAATAGGATTTGTCTGCATTGCTTGTGCTAGAGGTGAGGTGAAGAAACTTGGGTCTTCAGCTGAGCTTCAAGTATGCAATACAGAATGCCAACACAGAACAAGAGAGCACAGCCTGCCCTGGTGAGCTTATTCATTTCCCACTGTCAAAGATACTAATAGCTCTACCAGAGCAAGTGTATCTTCCCACGCTAGTCTGCCGCAAAACCATTATCTCAGTCATAATTCAGTAATGAGATTTATAACACAAGTACAGAAAACACTAGAAATGAAAAAATGTTAATACATTATATTGATATCTTCTCTGATTTTTAAGGATAACTTATTCATCAAGCTTCCCCACAATAGAAGGTCTAACCTCCAGCAGAAGCCAAAAATATTTAACGAATGCAATGTTTTGAGGATTTAAAAACATTTTTAAGCATTTGGTATCCTGTTTTATGTGTGTTGGGTGGTAAGGTAAAAGTTTCTTTATAGCTATAGGTGGACTACAGTTTCACACTTTCTCATTAGAGTATATGGAAGCATTTTCTAAGATATTTAGTTTAAAGATCCAAGGTTAAAATCAGATAAAATGTTAGGAATTTCAGCGTACACATCCCAGACCCATTATCTGTTCAATAGGAGTTGTCTTCTTTATCTTTAAAGTTGTACTTATGTAATAGCTGTGTAAACTATCACAGAAGGTACAGTTCATAATAATGGACAAAATCTCTGCAATATTGGTTGTTTTTTCTTATTGCATAGGCCATTTGTCTTTGGCCAACTTGGTTTCATCCTTTCTGTGTGATGCATACAAAGTATACATATATCAAATCCTGTTTAATATCTTATACATTAACATCCTGAGTGACCCTGCTAGATACAGTCAATTTATGAATGGCATGCCAAACTTTGTTTGACAAGAAGATACTACAGATTCTTCTATGTCGGGACTGAGCTATATTAACTGCACCATATTAACTAGTCTTTACAATTCCAGTGACACCTATAGGAACTAAAAACATTCAAGCTACAGCATTACGAAAAAAGCAGCAGGTCATCCAGAATACATAATAGGTTGCAATACGAAATTTATATCTTACTGGTTTGCTTTTTAACAAGCTTTATCACAGCGTCAAATTTTTAAACATACCTGAATTTTGGGGTTGATGTCTATTCATTAATTTATTTATTTTCAATTACAAAAATGCTGTAAATTTCTTATTTCTGTGAGGCATACACTGTGAAGTCTAGTAGCTGAAATATAGTTGGACATATGGTAGCATCTAAGATGAAATTTTAGTGAGTAATGTATAACAATAACAGTAATTCATTAAGAGATAATGGAATTTGAAAGCAATTAACCTGTTGAAATTTTTTAGCTGATACATTAGTGTCATAACTAAAATTCGAGAACTTTCATCAGACATTGCTAGATACCTCAAGAGACAGACAAACCTCTTATTAAAAGGGTTTAGATAGCTATGGCAGAAAATTAAAAGCTGATGATTCATTTTGCTATTGCAGAAGAAATAACATTACATGGAATTTATAAATTATTCTTTCTCTCATAGAATGCATAATGAATCATAATTTTTATTCACTTGCCTATTATTAATTTAACAGGCATAGAGACTGTGTAATATATTTTCTTCAATTCTAATTTTTATTATTAGAAGACTTCTTTTTCAGGATTAGCATGGTGATCAAGAGGAATGTAGTGTTGGAGTTACAAAGGAGAAAAGAAAACAAGTGTTTCGAATTTCAGTTCTCCAGCTTTATATAGCAGTCTACTTAAGAGAAAATTATTCTATTCCTTATAACAGGAGACACTTCTCATTATGGAAGAGTGGTGCACTCTTGCTTTAATGAAGCCACAGACTACAACACAGAGATTGTGAGGGGCTCTTTTGGGATGCAGCTGCTTATCCAAATGCAGAAACATGCAGGGAATATATACATTTTGTCCTTCTTCCAGCTAACATGGAAACAGCTGTAAGGGTAATTAAATGAATGATATTACATTAATGATTACATAGAAAATATTTATTTATATGTGTTTATATATAAAACATCAGCTCTCTTTCCATCCAATAACTGCTCTCATTCCAGGACCTAATTTCAACATTTCTGTTTCTCTGGACAAAACAATAAAAAAGTTATTTAAAACAGACATTACTTTTGCTAAATATTAATTTTTTAAGATATCAGATATATATATAAATATATATATTAAGGGTCACTTGAAATATATTCCCTCTTTTTAAAGATAAGGTATCTATTATTTATGTTGCATTTCTCAAACTGAAAGCAGTGCAAATCTTGGGAGTTTTAGAGGAATTCTGCATGGCACAGATATAGATAGTGATGAGTGGATGTTTGCATATATCAGCAGCAGAAGAGCTTCTGGCTTTATCTGTGTTGCACAGCTATACTATCCCTGAACCTTTTCTTTGGCTTTCAAAGTGAATCCTTGGAGTGCCCACAGTGTCTGACTCCACAGTGCTCTCCAGGACATCCAGAGCACAATCTGAATGAAGGAAGCTGGTAGAGAGGAGCTGGACTTTCAGGCTCATCAGAGTATCCTTAGGCAGCCTGTGAATCACTCTGACAAGGAGCATTCCAACTGCCCAGCAATCCCCAAGCACAGGTCTCACCTGAGAAAGAGTAAAGGGAAGACCTGCACATATAGCATCCCACTAATTGGATCTCTATAAGGAACGCCTGTGAGCCATTCAGTAAATTCACGTATTTTCAGTCTCTTCTCACCACAAATGAATCTCTGTGTTCATGTGACAGTTTCATATTATAATTGCAGAATGGTTTGGGTTGGAAGGGACATTAAAGATCACCTAGTTTCAACCCCTCTGCCGTGGGCAGGGACACCTTCCACTATACTGGGCTCCTCAAAACCTTTTCGAACCTGGTCCTCAACACTTCCTGGGTTGGGCATCCACAGCTTGTCTAGGCAACCTGTTCCAGTGTCTCACCAACCTCCTAATAAAGAATTTCTTCCTAATATCTAATCTAAATCTACACTCTTTCAGTTTAAAAGACAGACCTGCATGCCATGTAGCCCAGGTCAGTCATTTATTAAGAGTGAAAAATGCATAGGCACTACAAATATAGTCTATTTGTAAACAGTGGAAGCACAGGCTTCTCCTCCAGTATGCAGACCTACCCCAGCCATTCACCTGTCCTCAGGCTGAAAAACAGCCACTTCTCTGCTTAGAATCACATCACAAATCTCCATCTGGGTCCAGCCACAATGAGCATATCCAGTAAAACAGATGGAAACAGCCTTTTTGGGCAACCTCTTTCTGCGATGGGTCCCAGAATCTTTAGATTCATCTGCTATTGCTCTTGACATACCACTAGGTCATGTTCCTGGAGATATACCCTATAGATATGCACTTGCATGGCAGTGATGTCTTTCACACAGTATGCTTTGTGCTCTTCCTGCTTGGTGTTCTTTAGGACCTTCACTTTTCCCCTACCTTCCAACCTCATTTATGGGATCTTGTGACATATACTAGTGAAGTGAGTCCAATATAGGGACTGATGGGGGTATATTTTGGAGTAAGATTGTATTTCATGTCACAGACAATATACAGTGGGTGAATGCTAAGACAGTCTTGCTAGCCATGCTGTGAGGACCTGTGGGATGTCTTCATGAGAACGTCTCATTCACTTTGGTTATGTCTGAGCTACCCCAAAAACGTCCTGAGAATTTGGTGCATTGGCAGTAAGTATGAATCTGAAGTGCTTTTGCTGGCATGGTCTTTAGAGTGTGCGTCTGAAAAGAGTAGTGGACGCAGAACCAGTGGGAATGAGAATTGCCAATTTAAATCTCTAACTTACCAAAAAGAGAGCTTGCATGGGGTGACTATAAGGAGGGAGATAGGTGTGAGGCAAAGAAGTCATCAGTTCCAAATTACCTTCAGATCTGACACTACAAATAATGCTCACACAGTTTAGCTCTTATTTTCAAGCTATCTGTATTTCTGAAAGCAAAAGAGCAGGTAAATTGCAGTTCTGGGGAAAGTGGAAGGTCCATACTATCTTGCTCTACTTTTCTTGTCACCAAAAGAGAGTTCAGGTACCTCGATGAGGGAGAGCCCTGTGGTAATTTTTCAGTGTTTGCTGCCCTGAGCCTTGTGATCTTTGCTAATACAGAGCCCCTCATCTTTCCCTTAGTTGCCTTAGGACTCCTCTCCCTTACCTTTTCAGTCTCAGAGCTGCTCTGAGCCCTTTTGGCCCATCTCCCTCCATCATCACTGAACTCTTCCCATCTTCAAGCCTTCCCTGACTCCTGCCCAACTATTTTCCAATCCCTTCCTGACTTAATGGCCCAGGCTCATGCTCCCTGACGCTTCCCCTCTTCCTGCTCAAGTCTGTCTCCAGGAAGCACAGCTTTTGGCATTGAAGTTGCTATGCTCCTCTATCTCTGCACTGTCTGCATCCTGTGGGGGTAGCTGCTGCCACATCAAGCCACCATTGTTGCAGGCATCTGCTGGTACCCTTCAGCTCATCTCCATTCATGTCCTTCCAGCAGCAATTGTGTGTCTGGTTCTGGCAGGGATTTAAAAATCCTGCTGAGATGTTGCATTTATAAAACATTGCCCTACATGGATTTCAGAGGAAATGTTCGGTAAAAAGGGGGGGAAAAGTCTTCACTGCAGCAGCACTCTCTCCTTCACCAGCCATGGGGATTTTCTGGGAGGATCTTTGAGGGTTTATTTAGCTTTTTCTTTTAAAAGGATTGACAAATGTTTTTAGGAGACTTTGGCTTTGCCTCAAAAGCTTAATATAGCATTAAGGAGAATTACATAATTTAAAGGCAGCAAAGGCCAAGTAGGTCATTCGGTGCAACCTCTCAGCAGTGCAATCTGGCGTTGTTCAGTGTATTTTGTGGTGCCTTTGTCCAGTCTAGATCAGATTTACACAGGATAAAGCTTTCTATACTCCTTGGGAGTTTTTCTGACAATTTGCCTGATTTTAATCTTTGGAAGTTTGCAACATGAGGAGTTTGACTTTCGTTCAGACTAAAGAAACTTCTTTTTTACACCACACTAATTTCACTTATGTACAAAAGTCGAAATATACTTTTATGGCTCAGCAGCAACCTAAATAAAAGTGGAAACTGCTATTCAGTCATTCTCTCTTTTCTGCTCATTCACAGGGAGAAAGAGCTCTAAGTAAGATCTCTTCCTATAATCATCAGTACACCTCACCTGCTCTCAACCCTTACATCTGCTCTTCTGGATAAGTGTGTCTTTTTTTCCCCCCTTCTCTCATTTCTGTTTTTACTTTTGACTTTCTTAGTTATTTCTCAATACCTTTTCTCAGAGGCTTTGGGTGATTTTAAGAAATATTTCAGAGTGTTCTGCAAAGCTCTAGGATGCCTGAAGTTCACAGTAAATCTTACTGATTTGCTGCAGTGTGTGGAAGAACAGCTTTTCCACTGAAAGAAACAAGGATTTTGATACAAATGTCTCTGGGGTTCAAATGGCACCGTGTTTGTGCTGGTTTTGAGCTTCACTTTTCTCTTCCAACAAAATTTTGAAATACTTCTTGAACTCTGGCAGTCTTGGTGCTGTGACCACTTCTCTGGGGAACCTGTTCCAGTGTCCAAGCATCCTCTAGATGAAGAATCTTTTCCTAACATCTAACCTAAACCACCCCTGGCTCAGTTTCATGCCATTTCCTTGAGTACTGTCATTGGTCACTACAGAGAAGAGATCAGTGCCTGCCTCTCCACTTCCCCTCATGAAATTGTAGACTGTGATGAGGTATCTCAGTTTCCTCTTCTCCAGGCTGAACAAGCCAAGTGACCTCAGCCACTCCTCATATGGCTTCCTCTGAGGATTCTTCACCATCTTTGTAGCCCTCCTTTGTATGTTTTCTAATAGCTTTATATCTTATATTGTAGCATCCAAAACTGCACACAATATTCAAGGTGAGGCTGCACCAGTGCAGAGCAGAACAGGACAATCCCCTCCCTCGACTGGCTGGTGATGCTTTGCCTGATGCCCCCCAGGACATAGTTGATCCCTCTGGCTGCCAGGGCAGTGCTGACTCAAATTCAACTTGCCATCGATCAGGATCCCCAGGGAGGGCCCTTTCTATAGCACTGTTCTCCAGCCTCTTGCTCCCCAGCCTGTACATACAGCCAGAGTTGCCCCATCTCAGGTGCAGAATGCAGCACCAGCAATGTTTTTGTGTGCAATGAAAGAAGGTAAGAGCTGTACTAGCACTGGCCTTGAAATAAAGAGATAACATAAATATTTACGCTCTCAAGTGCCTGGGGTACCATTTGAGTTGTCAATTATTACTGTATGGAGTATCATCCACACCTATCATGTGTTGTTGAAAGACACTTCTAATGTTTCGCCAATATGTTTTTGGACAGAGCAAAGCATTTCTTGCTATGGCGATGAATTACAGCCTTTATAATTTCATTTATGGGGAAGGATTTACCAAGAATTAAGTTGAAATGAGCAAGATGTGGTCTCTGCTTGAATGAGAAAGTGCAGTGGATAAGGTATTATCATATAGGTATTATCATATAGCCTGTTGTATGACAACATAAGGTATGTTGTCATACAACAGGCTCGGACTTGTCTTCAGAACTTTTTTGTCTATATGTTCTACATGTATTTGAAATAAATTGGGTAAAATGTTCTCAATTATGTAATGAGTATTCTGTCTGGGCTACCCAGACAAAACACATACAAGTTTTAGCTCATTGTAATTTGATGTGCTCAGTTTTGAAAAGGCACTGTTTTTTCCCCATTGGGCTGAAATATTCATAAGGAAAAGAAATAAATCTGCAAAACCTTCATTTTTTCTATGAATCAAACAGAGTGAAGACATAGTAAAAGTTATAAACTATTAATCAAGTTGATAATTGGACATTATGTTGCTGTGAAAATAATGTTTTTGAGTCACCTTAAGTGACTTGATCCTCCTGGAATAAAGCACTGAATTTCCACGCTATAATATTCTTTCTAGTAATTTGAATGCTAAACAAGATCCTTGTCATTAATGATTATAATAACTAATGTAGAAAGAATTAATAATGACTTTCAATTTTGCAGTAAAATGTTGAAGATAACAGGTATCTTCTGTGATATACTTACTTTATGTCTACAAAACACCATTAAATGATGTGAAACCATTATTCATTGTTTGCTTTGGAAATACATATATTGTAGCTTACTTTTATCGGGTAGTAAAAGCTCTTTAAATTAGATATTTTTATAGAGGAAGTGTGTAGTATATGTCCTTAAAGAGAAATTAAATTTTTGGACATGGAACACTTACAATGAGGTGTAGCCAATAGTCATCAGACTCAGTCTGAATTGCAACAACAAACCTTGTTATATGAATAATAATTAACTCCATATTTTCTTTTGAAAACAGGGCTTTCAAAAACCAAATAGGGAATTGTATACTGAAAAAATATAGTAAATAATTAGCCAGTATCACCAGATACACATTGATTGGTACAGTCAAACTATCTTCTTGGAACAATGTGTGAATGCATATACCAAAAGACATTTACCTTTACTTTTGAGAATAAAACAGCTTGAGACAGTGTAAGGGTGACAGAAAATAAATAATGGAGGTTTGAAACTTTATGGTATAATCATCCCTCCTCTTTTTTCATTTTGTTGTGATACCAGAATTTAAATACTACTAGTTCTATCTTTATGTTCATGTAAAAGTTTGGGGCAGAACTTAATAGTTAATGGCACTTGAGAGATTTGACTTTCACATGCAGTGGGTAAACTGGGAAGATTAGTAAAATAGGTAATAATGGTAATAAACTGGGACCGAAAATGGCTGTCCCAAAGTTTTGTTTCAGGTTAAACTGACATTTTTTCTGCTCCATTTTTGTTGCATGTTGGGGGTTTCTTTCCTCTAGATTTTTGTGTAGCTCTATGTTAGTAGGTTTTGAAATGGATGACTGTCAAATTGTCCTCAAACTGTCCACATTTTTTGACAGAATCATGGGGAAATGATGTTATTATTTTTATGTATATTTCTTTAATTGCCCTTAAACGTTATTTCTGCTATAAAATGGATTTAGAAGGTGTTTTTCTACAGAAGTTCCAAGTCTATAATGAATTCTGAATTCAATATATCCCTGAATTTAAATAATGCCTGGATTTTCTCTTTGAATTACAACCGGAGTTTCCCATACAGCAGGCAGCACCTTGGCTCCCCAGCTGTGATCCCCTCTCACTGCCCAGAAGTTTCACCCCAAAACTCTTTTGTCATAAGCTGTAAAATTCGAAGGCTTCCTTAACAGGATGGCTTTTGGACAGCTTTATAAATGAAAGCTACCCTACTGGGACAGAATTTGGCACAGATTTTTTGCTGCTGTTATTTTAAAGAGGGAGAAAACACATACATCAATTTAAAAAAAAAAAAGAGGATTAAGGCAGCTTAAACCCTAAGATTCAGTCTCCTGCTGGACTTAGTCTATGTACATTGAGAAATAAGGAGAAAACCGGTTTCTAGACTGTCCCTGACTTTAAGGGAAATGTCAATATTCAAGCTGAATGTCTTGTAACCTAATCCCAGTGTACTTGCTCCCATGGCCATTTCATATGGATCCCCCATGTCCCAATGCCTAAAAGTAGAAACAAATTTAAATGCCACAACCTTTCACTGTTTGCAGCTAAGAGAATAGAGATCATTGAAATATACTGAGCGGCATTGTAATAAATAACAATTACCAGACAGTGAGGAGATCCATAAGGTAAAAAGGTACACATGTCTGCCTTCAGCCTGAGACATCATGCACAGTCTTTTTTATAGTTTTTTTTTTTTTTTACAGTTTTTAGGTACGTCATGCACAGTTTATTCGTAAAACTGTGGAAAAATCCTGTCCTCAGAAGTCTGTCCACCATGACAGATGTGTGTTTTTTTAATTTGCTCTATCTCCTTTCTTATGTTTCTTTTGTAATGAAGGGCCTGTTAGGCCTGAACAAGTCTCACATTATCAGGCTATCTTGAGGAAGAAGAGGGGACTTGGTGTGGGAGTTGTGGGCAGCCAGACACCGTTCCTGGCATTGATGTGCCTCTGCAACTGCCATGTGGGCTCAGCTCTTCATGGTAAATTTCTACGGAAACTTTGAAGCTCTGGGACAGGGTCAGCTTTGAAAAGGTCTTTAGTTTTGATTAACTGAAGAATTTGCTGGGTAAGCAAATTTCCTGGGCCATTTTCTGAAAAGTCTGCTGAAGCCAAATGCTTAAGCTCCATCAGAAGCACTGGGGCACAAGGTTAATTTCCTCCTTCTAGAGTTATCATAGAAAAGTGCAACTTTTATTTTCACAAGTCCCTCTTGCTATACTGGGTAAAACTATCAATCTCTTAGGCAATAATACCTTTTGCCTTTCCCTTTGTTACCTATAAAAGAGCTTCTGCACATTAATTTTAAAAAGTAGATGTAATTCACCTTAAACACTCATGTTTTTTCACCAACTAAAGAGGGCAGCTTACTTCATCCCAATTCAATTGATTTTTTTGCCTATTGGGAACACAGGTAACCTTATTTAAAGATCACTGCAGTGGGCGTGCAATAGTTGTTCAATAGTTTCAGTGCTATAGTAGTCTTTGACGGCTATGCAGGTTCCCACTACTTTTGAACACATCAAAGATCTGATGAAAGCCATTTTCTTTCTTAATAGGAGAATCAATTGAACTGAACACATAGGTTTAGAATGATAAAATTAAATGATGTTTGCTAAGTAGATGAAATTCTTGTGTATATTTTAGCCTTCAAAGAAGCAAATACTAACCAGTACTGATATTCGTGCCTGACCAGATAATATCATAAGGTTGGACTAGGTGATTCTTTGCTGTTGTTGTTGTTTTGGTTTGATTCAGTTTGGTTTGAGGTTTTTTGTGGGTTTGGTTTAGTTTCTTGGGTTTTTATTTTTGGTGTAAAAACCAAAAATATTACAAGCTACTTTCTTTGATTTACTGTCTTCTGAGACAAAAGAAATCTGAAATCTTAAACTTGGCTTGGAGGATTAGAATCGGGCTGAACAGGACCATTTATTTGTTTTGTACTCCTACAAGGTTCATTGGCAGATGACATTATGTTCTTCATTTCCCTAGACATATGACCAAGAAAGGCTGTGTATAGTGCAAGATGCCATTGACTTTATTGAGCTCAGAAGTGCAGTCTCCAAAGTCTGCCTCCTTGAGATAAAGGAAATTCTTGATGTCACACATATTGACCCTCTTTGGTTATTCCCCTTTCCACTACTCATTACAATTTGGTGGTTTTACATGTATTACGAGATTTGGAGACATTTGTTTACTAATCTTGCTAACAAATCTAAAACAAACATCTTGTTTTCAACCCTAAGTACTTAGAATTCCTATAAACAACAGATGAAGTATATGTATATTTAAGTATTTTGTACCCCATTTCTCATCTGTAAGTATGTAGAATATCAAGCACAGTTTTACAACATTGTTCTACACCACCATCAATGTCAGAATGCTTGTTCTTCCACTAACATGCACAAATATCTTCAAAGTTTAATTTTAGATAACAGTTGCAATAATAACACAGCCTTTCTTTACTGAAAGGTTGCAAAGTTTTTTCCATTAATGGTAAAAAAATGTGGATTATTCCACTTTTTTATTTGCAGCGACCACGTGTTTTAGAAAACTCATATCACTTTACAGAAAGTGACGTTTCTGCTCCAGGGATCCTACTCTTTAGTTTTTGAAGACAGTGAAAGCACTTCCACTGACTTTACTGAAATTAGAATGCACACCTTCAAACTTCATATAATCTGTTTTAAATAAAAAGATTTCTTTTTGTTTGTATTGTAAGGCATTTGCTTTGTAATGATCGTTTTCTGGACTCTGCAGATCAGTCTTTCAGTAAATTATTTAGTAGCTCACTGGATTTTCTTAATCTTACAGATTCTTTTAACTGTCTTTCTTTTTTTCCGTGGAAGGAGCTTTTCAGTCATATTCTAATGAAAAATGTCATGGGTGACATAATAATAGTCTTAAAAGTAAAGATTCAGCTAATGCAGAAAATGTTGCAATCAAGTTGGAAAGTGGAAAGGATTGAATTACACCATTCTGAACTATTCTCACATAAACCTCATGTGGTGGTTGCCATATACATCACATGCAAGATATTTATATCTGAAAGAAAATAGATTAGTTTTGTACTCTTAAATGTAGGATATTGAAACATCAATCTCTTATCTATCTTTTCCCCAGAAAATGAATAGCTCTATTCAGTTAGATTCTCCTCTCATTTCTGTTATTTTTACATGTGAAAGTAATTCGTTCATCAATAAAACAAAAAATGGTCTTGCCTTCATCATTGTTAATTGATTATGAGTGTAAAATAGCAAAACTACTGAGACAAAATAACAAGGCTCCTAGGTGCAAAATATCCCTAAATCATCTTAGCCTGTTTTGGGAATTCTAAAGAGAAATAGGCTCACAACTAAGAATAATGTCTCCTGATTTCTATGGGGCTTCTCAACCTGTGCTGTGTGCACTATTGAAACTGGCCACGCAAGTATGCAGACAACTTTCCAGGTTCTCCAGGTCAAGGCCAGTCCATTTCCATGGAGTATTACAGAAGTTTTTATTTTATGAGAAGTGAACCTGATAATGAGGGACCATCATTTACAGCAGTGGCAGAAAAAGCAAGCTACAAGACTTGATACATATTTTAAGCACTGCAATGATTATGTAGTTTGACTTTGAGAAACTGAAGGCCCAGCACCTCAGGGAAAGAAGGATTTGCTCACTGTGCAGCAACATGTTTTTAGATACAATGTAAAACTTGCAAATCTGCTTAAAAAAATCAAAATGTGGTAGTAAAGGGGTCTCTCATAAATCAAACAGCAGAGGTAACAACATGGCAAATAGTAACTAACAAACTTATTAATCCAAAATTAAGCTGGGGTTAATTATTTTCTCTAGATTTGCTGGGCTTTATATCTTTGTTTCTATGGCAAATCGTCAGGATAAACGGAATAAAATTCCTAAGCAATACCCTGCATGATGGTCATCTCTCACATGTTAACTCCCTCACAACATGCATATAACTCACTAACTGTTTGGTGAGTGCCGAGGAGAATAAGAGCACAATGCTCTTGTGCTTCATCATATACTACAGACTGACCCATAAATCCCAGGATGCCTTTTACACCCATATACATTTACAATGTGTTTTGTATTTTCTGATAACTACATGTAGACCAGATAAGACTAGCAGGAAATAGCAAAAAAAAAAAAATCTGAGACAAAATATTAGATAACTCTTGGGAGTAATTTCCTCAGAACCAGACAAGTCATCCCAACATATATTTTATCCTGTTACCCCTTAGATTGTTATTAAACCAAAACATAAACTGCTTCCATGCAAATGTTATTTCAAGGCAAGAATAATAGCAAGTAGTTCTGTTCTTATGGTAGACCTGTATTGTCTCATCTGCTGCTAGTACTCTTCAGGAATACCTTTTCTCTTGATTTTTTTTTATTTAGTGCTTCGAACACAGCTACTATTTTGAGCTGCATTTTGCTTTGATTTGAAATATGTTCAGCAGTTTACAAAGACAGAAAAGTTGATTAAAATGTGAATTAGAAATCGTCTTGCCGTAGCATAGGGAAAAATTGGCTTGTCTTTTTAGAACTGGTTAGAAGTTTCCAGTGAACTGGATCTCGGTAAATGATGACTCAACAGAGCTGAAGCTTTCTGTGGGATCATGATGATTGCATCACAACTGTGGACACCTGGGAGGTAGGTAGGTTCTAAGCTACCTCCAGACCTACCTGGCTGAATAATGTATTGCATGCTTCTTGCACTCTCTCTTTTACCAGAATGGCCTAAATTACTTGCCATCTCACTGGCTTGAAATTTTCTTCGAAAAAATCCATGCTATCCTAGCATTTCCAGTTTTGTGATTGATTGGTAATTCCAATTTTTCCACAGGATGATCATACTGATTCCTGCAGAGTTTTATCCACCTGTGTATGGAAATTCAGGCAGAGCACAATTCCTAGCCTGCCACAACCCATAGCCCTGCAGTCAACTATGAGTAATTACAGTTGATCAAATGTTTTCCATATGCCATTTATAAATAATAAGGACCAGATTTGAATGGGGTGAATCAAATTCCAGCTCTGATGACATCAATGGAATGAGGTGAATTCACATCAATTATTGACTACAATGCTTTCCTGCTCAAGTCTTTAACATCGAACTACTTACCACTAGCTGGCACTGATAACCTCTATCAGATGTCACAGGTGTATATATTAGAAGAGTTCATTTCCATTTTAAAGGTGCTAAATTATTCCAAAAGCTCTGTCCTACAATCTCCAGTAACCATATTGCTTTTTTACTCATTATTAATACCGCTGTTACTGCTACTGCAGCTCTGATCTGCTGCAAAGTCATGAACAGATAACAGATAATTCATTATTTCCTTTGTCTTGTCATTATTTCTAAGACTGACAACTTATTTTAAGTGACTGAGTCCCAAGAACACCCATTTTCTTTTGAGATCTTATCAAACATAGTAAACTGTGATTAGTGAATGATAATCATTTGTATTCACTGGAGAAACTGATGTTTAATCAAGTTAATCTCGTTGCTTATAAATAAGTCTTTGACATCCTTTGAAGAAACGATTGTATCTTCTTTTAGGGCGTTTTATCTCTCAGGCTGCCAGATAAAAAACAAGCAAACTTGATTGTCTCTGAAGGTTGACAATATTACATTCTGATTCTTAATTTGCCTAGTCACATTTTGTTTGCTGGTCTTTGATCTACTTGTTGTGGAACTGATAGTGGACCTCTGAACCCATGTTCAGGACCATGCGTACTTATCTGCAGTACATCCAGAGGGTGATGACAGTGAGAGAGATGGGATAGGGAGGAAGTGAAGAAATCTTGAACCTGAGATAGCCCTTTTGTGTGTATTGTAGCAGTCATTTATCCAATGTGCAGATGGGCAGTCACTGCATCCATAACCTGACAACATCAGGTATTACAGAGACAAAATTGAGTTGCCTAAATAAAACTTTCCGATGCCATTTTAGATAACTTTAGATAGTGGCTTCCTGTTGTCACCTGGGAAGTGCAGAAGTCTTCTTCATGTCCTGTGTCATATGTCTTAACCTCATGCATAAATATTTGAAAATTTAGGACAGCACTAAAGGTACAGAATATTGTCATTACCTATTACCTATTTAGGCAACGGAAATGAAAAGATAGTCCTCATCTGTCCCAGGGCAGTGGGATTTCTAATACAGAAATTTCAGAAATACAGTCACCACCCTACAGTACGGACAGATGTACCATGGGCATCACATATGGATATAGATGCACAGGGTTACGTCAGGAATTCCACCAGGCTTCAGCATCTTTTCTGGATACATCTCCTAAAGACAAAAGAGTCATAATCTGACAAGAAGAGGAAGTTTGTTCTTTTGCTTGAATACAATTGTGCAAGAATTTAAAATTTTAGTTTCCATTAAAACTCAAAAATATGACTTACTAAGAAGCTTTAATAAGGAAACGAGGTTGTTGGGATTAGCCTGAAAGGCGGACAGACACACAGAGATACCAGTGTAATAACTAAATACATATCAATGGGCATACTTTAATATTCTTTTCCTAGCTCAGTGACAGGACAATACAGAATGCTGTGGTCAAATACAGGATTTTATTTAATTATTGTAGTCAGGGATTTCTTAATTAGTCAAACATTAGTTCCAATACCTCTTTTACCAGCTCAAGACAGTTAAGATAAATCAGCCTCATGTCAAGAGAATAATCTTCAAGAGTATTTTCACAAACACACATTCACCAACCCCAGCTAATAATTTATGCTCTTCCAATTTGCTCTGCAAAGTAAATTGTGTTATTATTGCCCAGTTAACTATTTGAACCAGTGGCTTGTTGTAAAGATTTTAGTTTCTGAAGTGATAGTATAAACATTAATTGTTGCAGGGAAGAAATCTTAAAAGGTTTTCAGACTTTCTCTTTGGGCTGCCAATCAACCATCTGTTTACTGAAGCATCATCTATTTATTTTAGTCTTACCTGATATAGTTAGATCATCAGGACTGTTCAGTCCTCTGTGTTGCTTAATTTGTGACATAACAATGCTGAGCCACAAAACAAAACCAATAGGAAATCATGCTTAATGATAGGACAATGGACATTTTACTAGCTTAATGTAGAGGCAGAGAAGTATTGCAGAATATAAAGTATTGCAGAATCCCTCTGGGTAAAAAATCTCAGATCTTAGAATCATAGAGTGGTTTGGGTTGGAAAGGACCTTGAAGGGTCCCAGGTGCAGGGACACCTTTCACTAGATCAGGTGTCTCAAAGCCCCATCCAGCTTGACCTTGAACACTTTCAGGAATAGGGTATCCAGAACTCTGAACAACCTGTTCAAATGCCTCACTAGCCCCACAGTGAAGAAATTCTTCCTAAAATCTATTCTAAACCTATTCTCAGTTTACAGCCTTCACCCTTTGTCCTATTACTACATGCCTTTGCAAAAAGTAAAAGATGGTAAAGATCTAATGGGAAAGATCATTGTATTAGGATTGTAATTCTGAATACTACACTGGGGCAATGGGGTAATGATGATAGTCAGGAAATATTAAACAAGAAAAGAGCAACTAAAAATTTATGACAAGTAAAAAGAGTAAGAAGATTTCAACTGCTCACATATAGACTGGATAAATTACTAAGGACAAGATGTAGAGACACAGGTTTTGTATGCAAAGAAAAGAACACCCTGTTAAATAGAACATCTTGTTTTAGAATCTACAGGAAAAATGCTATTGTAGGTTTGATTTTGATTGAAGCATATGACCCAGTTCAACAAATATGAGTGGAAGATCCACTTTGTTGTATTGACCACCATTTATTGATCCACCAAGTGGATATTCAGCTTAAGAAAGGCTGCTTTGTAAATGAGGCAAATTGCCAAAGAAGAAAAAATATGGAAATAGAATGGGAAAGAGAAAGCAATGAAAGAGCACTGCAAAAAGTTTAAATTTGTTTAAAAAATTATTTGTTAAAATCTCAGAAAAAAAAAGTGCCAAAATTTAAAATTAAAAAAACCCAAACAAACAACAAAACCAACAAAAAAAAAGCAAAAATTTGCACAGCTGTTATGACCTACCCCCAAAGGCAAGGGTAACTTAGGTTCTTGTTAATAGATCTCTCAGTGTGGATAAGAGTGAAACAACACTGAATTATATGTGTTTATAAATATATGTGTATATATATTATGTACATTATATATATATATGTAGGGTTTGTTTTGGAACAATTTGACTGGAAAGTAAAGGAGGTATGTAGCCACTTTTTATTATTATCTATAATAATATAACAATATAAAAGTAGCTGTTTTGGTTATTATCTGTAGAATATAGCAATATAAAAACATAAAAATAACACTTCAGACAATGTATTAGTGAAAGAAAGAATGAGAAAGAAAGGATAAGAGTAGAAAGACATCACCATCCATGGATCTAGCAACAAGACTTGACTGTTGAAATTTAGATGTCTGTTGCTAGAAGCGATGGTTGTAGTCTTGAGCCATTGGGGGTGGAGGAAGCCTGGAAAACACAAAGTTCAGTGGATTAATATACTCTTAGGTTTATGTGGGAACTCCCAGATACCTCCCCTGGGTGTGGAGTTTTACACTGTCTCTTGAAACACTGCAGATCATGCACATCTTTCTAGTGGAAGGCCCCAGAAATTAGTCTAGGGGACTTCAGCAGTCTTTGATGGTTTTTGACACCTTCTAAAACATGATCGCTGCCTCCCACATCAGCATAGTTGAGCCAGTTATACCTCACTAGAAAGGATAAATACCTTCAGGCTTACATGCAAATGTCCCAATACCTCCCCCAGATGTGGGGGGCAGTTTTACATCTGAGCCAGTTGTGTAAGGGACAACGCTGGCATGATAAAAAACATTATTCTGCCTCTGGTCTACTTCTTGTCAGTCTTCTTCCTTATCTGCCTCAAAAACCAGCTTGTAGCCTCGAATAGTGGGTGTCCACCTCCTCTGTTTTACATAGATCAAAGGTTTTGCCGCCACACACAAAAATCTCTCCTACTCCCCTTGGGTCGTGTGGGTGGATGCAAACCTCGCCTCAGCAAAGAACCCTGCAGCTTTTGCTAATGGTCTGTGGTTAACCATTAACATTTCAGTCTCTCACAATGGCTCAGCTGAAAAGTTAGATATAAGAAAAAGATTAGATGTTTGAAAAGCAAAATACAAATGAAGAAAACAGGAAAATCCATGAAACATAACAGGTCAAATCATCCATATCAGTGGAGGTAGGGAATGGAAATCCATACTGCAGCAAATATGCAAGGGTTGTTTATGTGTTATAAACCGCAGAAACCCCTGAGAACAGTCACACAGTTATTACAGCTTCTCAGATAATGGTGGCAGGATCAGTATCTCACCTGACATGCATCTACATCAGTGCATGCAGCACAGGCAACAAATAGGAAATGCTGAAAGCCACAATGAAGCTGGAAAACTATGACAGAGTTGCGATCATAAGAAGGTGGTGGGATGACACACAACTGGAGTGATGCAATAGATAAACTGTTCAGAAGGGATAGGGAGGAGAAGTGGTGGGGTAGCTCTGTATATTAGGAGATTTTTGAGTGTCTAGAGCTTGATGATGTTGATGGAGATGTTGATGGTTTATGAGTAAGAGTCAAGGGAAAGGCCAACACAGAAGACATCCTGGTGGGAGTCTATTATAGACCACCCAAACACGATGAAGAAACAAGTGAAATATTCTCTAAACAACTAGGAAAAGTCTCAGTATTGCTAGCCTTGTTCTCATGGGGGACTTAATTTTACCAGATGTCTGCTGGAAATAAAATACAGTGGAGAGAAAGCAGTCTAGGAAGTTCCTGAACCGTGTGGAAGTTCACGTCCTGACACAGTTGGTGAGTGAGCCAGCTAGGGAGGACACTGTGCTGAACCTGCTGTTTGTGAGTAGAGAAAGACTTGTGTGTGATGTGTTGCTGGAGGCCCTCTTGGGCATAGCAATGACAAAATGATAGAATTTTTGAATCTCGGAGAAGGAGGGGAATCAGCGTCTAGAACTGCTACCTTGGACTTCCAAAGGGCAGACTTTGGCCTGTTTAGGAACCTGGCTAAGAGAGTCCCTTAGGAGATAGTTCTGAAGGGCAAAGGAGTCCAGGAAGACTGGACACTTTTCAAGAAGAAAATCTGAAAAATGCAGGAGTACATTGCCCACATGTGCTGAAAGATGAGCTGGCAGGGAAAAAGACCAACCTGGTTGAATAGGGAGCTTTGACTAGAACTAAGGAAACAAAAGAGAGTTTATGACCTTTGGAAGAAGGGGCAGGCAACTCAGGAGGACTACAAGGATGTCATGAGGTTATGCAGGGAGCAAATGAGAAGAGCCAAAGCCCAACTAGAATTTAAACTGACCATTGCCATAAAAGACAGTAAAAATTATTTCTATAAATGCATTAACAACAAAAGGAAGTCTAAGGGGAATCTCCATCCTTTATTGGATTCAGGGAGAAACAGAGTGACAAAGGAGGAGGAGAAGGCTGAAGTACTTAATGTCTTCTTTGTTTAAGCCTCTAATAGTAAGACCAGATGTTTTTCAGGTACCCAGCCCCCTGAGTTGGAATACAGGGACAGGGAGCAGAATGAAGCCTCATAATCCAAAGGAAAATGGTGAGTGACCTGCTACACTCCCCTTGGACACACACAAGTCTATGGGACCAGGTGGGATCCACTCAAGGGTACTGAGGAAGCTGGGGGAAGCACTCCCAGAGTCACTTTCCATCATTCACCAGCAGTCCTGGTCACCCGGAGAGGTCCCAGTCGACTGGAAGTTAGTAAATGTGACACCCATCTACAAGTAGAGCTTTGAAGGAGAATCTGGGGAACTACAGGCCTCACCTCGGTACTGGGAAAGGTCGTGGGCAGATCACCTTGAGTGCTATCATATAGCACGTGGACGAAAAGCTGGGAATCAGGCTCAGCTAACATGGGTTTATGAAAGGGAGGTCCTCTTGACCAACCTGATCTCCTTCTATCTCAAGGGTGACCCGATTAGTGGATGAGGGTAAGGCTGTGGATGTTTTCTGCCTGGATTGATATAAACCTTTGACAAAGCATTCTCCTGGAGAAACTGGTTGCTCATAACTTGGACGGGTGTACTCTTTGTTGGATTAAAAACTTGCTGGATGACCAGGCCCGGAGGGTGGTGGTGAATGGAAATGCATCGAGCTGGTGGATGGTCACAAGTGGTGTTCCCCAGACTTCTGTATTGAGGCCAGTTCTGTTTGATATCTTTATCAATGCTCTGGACAAGAGGATCAAGGGCACCCTTGCTACGTTCACAGGCAACACCAAGCTGGGCAGGAGTGTTGATCTGCTGTGAAGCAGGAAGGCTCTGCAGAAGAATCTGGACAGGCTGGATTGATAGGCCAAGGCCAATTGTATGAGGTACAACAAGGCAAAGTGCTGAGTCCTGCACTTGGGTCACAACTCTGTGTAGCATTACAGGCTTAGGGAAGAGAGGCTGGGAAGCAGCCCAGCCAAAAAGGATTTGGGGGTGCTGGTCAGCAACAGCTGGACATGAGACACCAGTGTGCCCAGGTAGCCAAGAAGGCAAATGGCATCCTGGCTTGTATCAGAATATTAGGAAAAATTTCCTCACTGAAAGAGTTACCAAGCAGTGGAATAGACTGCCCAGGGAAGTGGTTCAGTCCCTATTGCTAGAAGTATTTTAAAGACGTGTAGATGTGATTCTTAAAGACATGGTTTAGTGGTGAACTTGGCAGCATTAGGTATACAGTTGGACTCAACAGTCCTAAGGGTCTTTTCCAACCTAAATGATTTCATGATTTTATCTAACATAAACCAGAAATTAAGAAAGGTAAAAAGCACTTTGAAGGTCACTTAGTAAAGGATGAAAATTGATGGCAGAATCGTTAAATCCATCAAAAGCAGAAAGACACCTACAGAAGTGACAGGACAGCTTGATGACTTAGATACAGGAGCAGAGGAGCAGCACAGAGGATGGATAAGCCCATAGTAGGAAAGCCCAATGACTTCTCTCCATTTGTCTTTACTGCTGAAGAGAAAAAGATCTTCCCATAACTGATAAATCCCTAGTAGAAGATGGGTTGAAAGTGCGAGGTGAGTTTGAAGCAAATATACGGGAAGTATTAGACCAAATAATTAAGTTAAATGTTAATAAACCACCGTGACCAAATGTTAGTTGTGTGTGAGACCATAGGACTGCTAGCCAAGCTGCATAACTTGCTATTACAAGAAGTACCTGGATTAGTTGGATGACAAATGTAACTCTTGTCTTTAGAATGATATAAAATGAACCAGAGGATATTGACAGAAGGCTGAAGACTGCTAATAAATCCAATTCTTTACTTCTCTCACCGTGAGACCATGTACCCTGTAGAAAAATAGAAGTTAGACCTAATCAGTCTAGAAACATTGCTTTTCAGTTCATTTCAGTCTCATTCAATAATCATCAGTAGTAAGAGTCAGAGGGGCTGTTAATGACTTTTAATTTGCTTTAGAAACTTAAAATACAAGTAATTTTATTCCTCCCAGGCAAGCATAAATGAGGGAAAGCAAAGACCATGTCCATTTGACTGGTCACAGAACAGTCATTAGATTTATTCATCAATACTTAGCAAATACTTATTCAACTTAGAAGTTCAGAGGATTCAAAGCAGCCAAGATAAGAACAGTGAAAAGCACTGGGAAATGTGGTCTTTTGGTTCAGAGGTGGGAAACAGGTTGTCACCACTCTGCTTCTGGCTTTCATGATGACTAAAACAAGCTATTGAATGTTCCTGGTCCTCACATGAGAAAGGTTTTACCAGATATAGAAAGGGATGTATAACAAAGGAGGAGAATAATTGTTTCACATAAGTAGTGGGAATATTGATTAAGAAGGATGACTAAGAGGAAGAATATTAAATGAAAGGACAAAACGAATCCAAAATATAAGAAAAATAATAAAAAATTATCTATTATCTATCATACATGCAATGGCCTTACGAGATAAATTATAAAAATATTTTCTTTACAAAATAGGATGATAAATAGAAGTACAGTAAGTAACCAAGCATTTGTAAACACTGCAAACATGCAGTAAAAACATTTCAGTGTAAATTAAGGACAACTGCTGAGTTGTCAGCAGTTACATAAGCATAAAATCAGCACAAGTGAGGTCAGACCAGGGGCTAAGAATGTTAATATATTTGAACTGGTATGTTAATGCAACTGAGCAGGAATGTCAGGTACAAATTTACAATGGAGTGTCTGAAATTAATATTCAATGCCCTTCCCCTCTAGTAGACTTTGTTACTGTGGGAAATATAAGAAGCACAAAAAAGGAAATTTCATGCATTTGCCAAAACTACAATCAGCAAAGCAAACTATGAGCTGACAAGCAGCTGGTTTTCATTCTGATATAATAGGAACAGAAAGAGAAATATAGAGATTGGAAGGCTGCAAATGAGGTTGCTTCACTTCCCGTTCCATTCTCTAACATCCCAAGGAACAAACAGCCCCTGAGTTTTGGGTGTCCTCCTCTGGCATTGAATTATTTTTGCTGTTTCAAAGGTCTCCAGTGCTCATTTGTATCTCACAAGTGATGCTGAAACAAGTCATGTATCCAACAAGAAATCAGTTATTCAAAAATAGAGAACAATCATTTTGTGTCAAATCTCTATGCTGAAGCCACATAGCAAGTTGAAAAAAAAAATGAAAAAGACCTCCCCCACCCCAAAGATATCAGCCTGACAGCACAGGGATGAAAAAAAGTCATTCAAGAGCACAAAATAAAGAGAATGAGAAAGAAAGAGGGTTAGCCTGAGTGATTTAATGATTTAGGATGGAGATGATTCAGTGTTGAGGGCCAGGGTATTGTAAGCTGAAGTCAGATCACAGTGAACTTATCTGATTGTATTGTTTGATTATGTTTTGGGCTTGAAGTTTTTTGTGGGGAATACTAAGAATTATAATTACAGATGTTTATTTCACAGCATCTTAGCTTTTGACATTTCATGCTCAAAGATACTATTCTGAAGAAACTTGTGTCACTAGCTTAGCAAACATGCAGATTATTAAAACCTAAGAGATAAATAAACAACACACGCAAAAAAGAAATTACTCTCTTTACTATTCCTTTAAAAAATGCTGCTGAAGTAATTGTGAGTAGTTGTTGAGTCCTCTTTTTGGCTAAATCCATTTTTCATAAAGCAGCAAGATGTGTAAGATTAAAGGAAAGAAAAAAATGAAAGAATGCCATGCTTTCAAACCTACCTTTGACCTTGCCTTCTGCTATTATGAAACAAACCATTTCTGTAACCAGCGGGGCCTTGGAAGTCTTGAAGTTAAATCAGGTCCCTGCCTCAAGGTATTTAAACTCTTGGGAGAACAAAGCTTGTGTGTAAACAATTTCTTTTGCATTTCTGTAGGCCTTGCCTTGGCATAGCTAGGCAAGACAGTAAAAAGAACTGTGTAGCTAACATGGCTTCAACCTCTGAAGCTAGAACAAAGAAGGCTCCCTGCCAAGGTCAAGGAGGAGTTTTGAAAAGGTAAACAAGTTTTTTCATCTCATACAGACACCTGTGATACTCCAATTAGTACTGGACAACAAAGTATGTTTCTCTTATGTACCCAAGGCTGTACAAGAAGAAGTCACGCGTTGGGGTGTAGAAGCGATATATAAAGAGTATCCTTCTTGTAATAAACGGACATTTTGCCGGCCGTATTGGCCTGTGAGCAATCTGTCACAATCCCCTCCACCGATATTAAACTAAGTAGCTCTCTTAGCTGGGATAATATAAACCAGCTACCAGTTTGACCGGGCTGGGGAGAGAGGGCTGACTGTTCTGGCACAGCTCCAGGTGTGCAGTTGCCTTCAAGCCCAGAGCAGAGACAAAGATGTAAAATACTTCACCCCAAGCCATCATT
>NW_016690189.1:6546469-6729923 GCF_001604755.1 Lepidothrix coronata
AGAGGACTTGGTATCATAACTAGAGAATTCTAAATTTTTCTGGATTTGAAAAACCAAATTGGATCATGTTTTCTGCATGCCAGATAAATGTCCTGATGGAGATGAATAGCTGCACAGATTCTCTGACAGGTAGAGAATAATTTATTCTGGTCTGATAGCCTTTATAGTGGGGCTGCACCTTGGGAAAACATAAGCAAAAGTTCATTTTCTGTCTAAAAAGAGAACATTAAATAGTCCTATGCCATTTAGTATGATTTGGTACTTTGATCTCTGTATGGCTTTGTCTATCCTGTGCTAATTTACTTAAGTGTTTACAAGAAGAGGCCAAGGAGAAAAAGCTTTCATTAGAGCTACAGAACTGCTGAGTTTTTTGACAGTAATTCTATTTGGAATTCATTTATTTAAGTACAGACAAGGTGGGGTTGAGGAGTGACTTTTTTTCCTTGATACAGATAGGATAAATAGCTGAATGGAAATATGTGCATTGATGACTTAAATTGCTAAAACCTCATCCCTTAACAAAGTTGACCCAGTGTGGTGTTGCATAGGTTACTCATTGGGCCTCCTTGCTGTGCCTGGGGCAATCATTCCTGCTCTAGACTAAAACCAGGCAAATACACATGTGTACATGCAAGTAAATAAACAAGAAAAGCAACAGTGAGATCTTTACCTACATTTTTCTCTCAGGACTTCTGGGAGAATGATTTATTAGAGACAGTATTTCATTCCCCAGGATTATTTTCTATCCTTGCAGAGGCTGCAGAGATGACAGCTTTGTTGCTGGTTACTAAGATGCACTTACACAGTGCACCAACATTCTACTGAAACAGGTTTTTCAGTTGAACAGCAGTCTCTTAGGAACAGATTTCAGTCACTATTAACCTAAGCTGTATACAAATCATTGACATGGAGATAAAAAGCTTCATATCTTCTCACCAATTCTCAAGTCACCTACTCCTGCATTTTATTGGATAAAGTAGAACTGATAGTATATGAGTTGTGGTGTTGGATGCAGTGTGTTTTGGGTTTTCTTTTTTGTGGGGGTGGGCTTTTTTTTTTTCCTCTCTCTGTAAAGGGGAAAAGTGAAGAGAATGAAATGCCAAAAATTTGATGTCAACAGCCTCTCTGTGCAGACTGGTTGTGATGTGCACCTTTCGATGCTATTGTAACAAGGAATACTGTGTAGTCATTTGTGACTGTCATTACTCTACTTAGCAAACGAAATGGAGAAATGAAACCCCAAATGCGAAACCTGAAGAAAAGACATCCTTGTTTAAAATATACGGTTATATAATATAATGGTGAATATCTTATTAAATGCTAGCATTTTAAATAAAATAATAGCTGAAAAATGCAGAGGAATTAATAATAAAAAATTTTACTAACTTTAATTTTTCTATCAGGATGTAGCATGAAATAAGTTATAAATATTTCTTTTCAAAATATATTCCTTTTTAAGTGATAGCCTGGCTTTAAAAAAAAATAAATTAATGTGTCTTAGTAGTTTAAACTTGAAGAATGTTTTAATTTGAAATTTTAAATTAATATATATTTTAAATAAAATTATTTCATTATCTAGTGCACAAGTAAATGGAAATGAATGTTCACATGCATTAACTTGAAATAATGGAACTTCTGTAAAAATTTAAGTAATACTTTTAAAAAACACTTATTTGTAATTAGTTTATTTTGGTAAAACTTAAGCACATAATGACCTCAGTAAAAGATAGAGCCAGTGTTAAAGAATTGCTAAATTAAATAAATGAAAACAGTAACTGAAGAGTTACTCTCTTAAAGTATTTGTCCAGCTATAGATAAGAAATATAACCTTTTCCAGATTACTGAGAAAATATCAGTCTGTACTTCACATATATGCCTTGTTTTCACAGATTCCTTATTTCCTTTAGGAACAGCACCCATTAATCTTTTATGCCATTAGTTCTGTCTTGAAGACTTTGAAGTATATTTTCCACATCTGGCTGTGTGGAAGGTCAGGATGTTCCCAGCTTTACTTAACTACAACCAGATTCAGATGACTGTTTTCTAAACCATCTCATTTTTATGTTGTCTGTCATTTTTCATCACTCTCAAACCAATATTAGAACTAAAATTGTGATGCTGTTGGTGATTTGATTTACGTTTTAAATTAAAATACAACAATAATATGATTCATTTCCATATTGTTCCTCACAATAGCCATAGACTATTTTATAATTCAATCAATACTGATATGAGTATTAATCAGAAATCTCTTCAAATTTTAACACACAAAATAGCACTGTTTTAGGAAATTTACATGGTGAATGCCAAACTTTACCTCAAATAGCTTTTAATGAAAGAGAAATATATCAACTATGGACAAATCTGAACTAATTTAAGACAGGTATAAATTTACAGCACAGTTGAAGACGGGATAGAGAAGTGCTAGATCCATATTAGCCCTTGCCAATGGACATGCATCACAGCCCTCAACCCTGAGCCATGACATCGCATCTTTAAATGGGGAATGTCTCTCTAATGAACATCATGATACCATTGGAGTCAGTGGAAAAAATTCCAACATTTCATCTGCAATGGCTTTTCACCTCTGTTCTTATGTAATACTCTATAACAAGAGGGTTTTATATTTGACTATATTAAAATTCCTATATGAGGTACTAATAAAATATAAATGCCATATTATGAAAAGTGACTCATGTTGTTCCTGTGGTCCAGGTTTGTGTTTTCTCTCCATATCTCTCCAGCTCCTTTCTCTCTGTCCCTCTCTCTTAATAAAATGCATAGACACTGTTGTAATTTTGGGGAACTTTCTTTTTGGAAATTTTTTACTTCCCATACAAAACAATCATAGGCACTTCAAGTCTTACAGGGAGGTTATACGGACCTTTACAATCAGCCATTTATTTGCTCCAGTTCTTTTATATTGTTCTTTTAGAATGTGCTCACTGCATGCTTCTTTAACTGTTTAGATGAACTGCATTACTGAAGCAAGTTTGTCTCTCCAGCATCTCCAATATCTGCAGCAGTTATTCCTAATGACTTTATGTGGCTTACAGTTTCTCTCAAATTTCTTTTTCTATGATCTAATAAATCTTTCCTCACAACTCAAGGTTTGTGCCCTCTATTCCAAATTAAGCTTTTGTTTATTCCATTTTTCTCCTGTATATGTTTATATTTCATCTTATTCACAAATTAAATTCATATGAATTGTGAGTGTAAATATCCAAAGCCTTTACATTCTTTCTTTGCAGCTCAGTGTCTCACAAAATATTTTATAGCTTACCCAACTCATGTACAAATTATTTGCAGGAGTTATTCATTCACCGCAGAAAAGTAGGGTGAATTAAAGAAGTCTTTAACAGCATCTTTCAGCATTATGCAATGACTTAAGACAAGAAATGGGGAATACCATATCAATTGAGTCCATGAAGGAATGTGGAAAGGCAAAATTCTGTTAATCTGGTTATGGTTTGGAATAGAGACTTATATCCATTATAGTATTTTCTCATAGGGATATAAAACAGCAGTGACTCATAGCTCTCCTAAAGCTCCATAAGATCTATTCCTTCCAGAAGTACTGTGCCAACCATATGCTAATAATGTTTACTGAGGAAAATTTCAAGATACTATGTTGTGTGCATGAAGATAAAGAAATTTAGTGAATTTAAAGTATTTCATATTCTGTGTGTTAAAATGCTCTGTCATGCAGAAAAACAATATTTTTAACAAATTCTTCACCAGTGTCTAGGATTAAGTGAGGTAGCTCTGGCAGAGACATCTTTAGCCCCTTAGCAGACTGGGAGGAGGCTGAATATCTGAAAAAAATGTGCATCAGAAATTGACTTGTGCCCTCTGGAAAATTTCTTTGGCATAGAGAGAAGATCAATGCGCGAACACTCCTCAGAGAAAGTTAGAAACAGCTCCGGGACAAGTCACAGAAATCACAGAAATCACTGAATGATCTGAGTTGGAAGGGATACACAAGGATCATCAAGTCCAACTCTTAAGCGAATGGCCCATGCAGGGAATTAACCCACAACCCTGGCATTCTTAGCACCGTGCTCTAAGCTGCTGAGCTAAGTTGTGGCTGTTAGACACAGTGACCAAGCATCAGGTTTCATAGAAAAGGAAAGACAGGGCAGGAAGGCGCCAACAAAGTGTGCTCTTAGATTCGCACCAAAAAACCCTTGCTCATGGGTAGTGGACACTGGCTGGAGTGGCACCTAGCATCTCCTTCTGCCTGTCCCATGGCCATGCTCCTTCATTTATCCGTGTGCCAAGTATGTACCTGAAACCTACCCTGTCAAATTCACCTGATGACCTATCTTTAAAGCATCTTAGCACAGTAACTACTGGAGCCGTTCCAGCAGCTTTAACATATACAGCCTGTCTGTGAGCACAGTCTGAACCAAAGCTTAATGGGATGACAAACTAATGCAGTCCATGTGTGTTCAAGAAATGCTGCACTTTGGAGCATGAAAATGGAAGCCCTTGGTCTCTCCTCTGTAATAGCACTATCATCTCTGACAGATCATTCACACAGGTACACAGTAACACTATGGCAGAAGAAACAGTGTCTTACCATTTCATGCATTACTTTTTTATTAATGAGCTGTGCAAATACTGCACTTAAATCTACTGGAACCAAGATTTGGATTTTTTTATGATCATTAAACTCTAATCATGTTATCAAAACTCCTACAAACTTGTCTGAACTGGAAAGCCAGTGAATCTCCTTCATCTGGGTGCACACCATAGGAAGATGGTAGACAACTGCTGTGCTCCAGTGTATCCTCCCTGGAGGCTACAAGAAGGCTTGTTCCTCATTATTTAAGACATATTAAGCTACGGAGGAAAAAGATCATCACCTCAAATATACAGGCTTTCAAAACTTCAGAAATGTCTGCAAGTAAATTTTTTATAGGCTTTTGCTTTTATCACACATCCATATCCGTCTCCATCATGTGCCCAGTAACATCTCTCCCTTAAGATGCACTGTACAACGCCATCTTCCCTCACACAGCTGCCATTCCTTTAAATCAACCTGTCAGAGAAATATTTCCTCAGTCCCTCTCCAAATGGAGGCTCTCTCTCTCCCTCTTCTCTAAATCATCCTGGCTTAAGACCCAGAATGGGCAAAGTTCAATTCTGGACAAATGACAATTTTTCTTTACAGATTCTTTACAGAATACAAAGTGACACATTCAATGACATGTGTTGAGCATTTTCCTTCCCAACCACACAAAGTTAGAAGCAAGAATTTTATGCTCTTATAGAAGTAATTCCTGCTTCCCAATATTCCAAAGTCCTAAAGGGTCTGTGTTTATCAGATTTCAAAGTTTTGTCAGTTTTGTGAACAAAAGAGTAAATTATTTTGTAAATTGGTTTGCGTTTGTTAAGTTTAACCTGCCTTTCATTCTGAGGCATGTGCTGTCAAGGAGAGGAAATGAGAGCAAGTAAGAGTGGAGTAAGAGGAAAATGTGAACCATGTGAGACAAAGTTTCAGTAAGATAGAAAAAAGGCATGGGAAACGTTGCATGGAAAAGAGCAAAGGCATAGACAACTAGAAAACTGTGTGTTGTGTCTGGGAGAAGACGGAGAAGGAAGCTGTATCTACTTGACAGAAGGTGAGAGAATAAGGTTCAAAGTCTAGAGGACAGTAAAAAAAGAAGAATTAAAAAAGGAATATTCAGGTTCCTGACTGTATTATTATGAACTTCGTGACTATGAGTATTTCCTGAGGTTCAAAGTAAAAAAACCCAATTTGTATTTGCTTGGCCACTTCACTGACAAGCACTTCTTAAAATCGTATGTTGATACAAAGGAGTTGTCCTTATAGTGGGATTTACTCCCTGATGCCTTCAAGAAACTTCTAGATTTTACTCTTATGTTCATACTGCTAATTATAGGCTGCTTTGATGCTGTCTCCAGCACAATCTCTTCACTCCCTGTAAAACTGCCTATAAAGTGACTTTTTGTCAGTGCTCTGTCTGGACTGCACCTGAGAGTTAGCTCCTCTCAGCACCACCAGCTTCAGTCAAATGTGGAATCTGCTGTATTTAAGTCACCTTCTGGCCAAGGTGTGTCAGAAAAACCCTTATCATCCTCTCTATGTTCATAAAGAATACAAAATGACACATTCAATGACATCTTCCTCTTATGATTCCTCCTGAGATTTCAGAAGGACTGGTCTTCCCCAGAAAAGTAACTGCCTAGAAAAACGCCTTGCATATGTGGAATTTGCTGATAAAAGGTGATCCAAAAAGACTCCTAGGCATCACTACTTTCTTGTCCACTTACCCATTCATAGACAGCAAATGATATCAGCCTGACAAGCACTCACAGAGTATGGTCTCATTCACATAACTAGTAAATTCTCTCTGGGAAAAGTTCTTGTGCCATTTAGGAACTCCTTTCACTGGCTACAACACATGTTTAGTGTAATAAAGTGATTCATGGGGGCACTGCAACCAACAACATTGTCAAACAGTTGTCTTTACTTCCACTTTCTTCTGGGAGCACTTCATGGTTAGCAGCACACAAATAGTATCCACAGCCCTTGCCTTCCCCGAGGTCTCTGATTTAATTACAGGCTATACAAACACATTACATAAAGCAGTATAAAAACATAATGCCAAGATGTAGCACTGTCTGCTGGTGACAGTGCTGTCTCTGGGTATGAGGATGCATTTGTGTGGGTACTTACTGAATTACATTAAATCAACTAAATATTGCCAAAGAAACATTAAAGGAATAACATTGCAATGCTCTTTTGAAAACTAGGCTTATTAGGGTTAATCAATTTTGCATGTATGTAACAAACTGTTTAGAAGATCTATACTGTAATTGTGTCAGAACCAAAAGTTTTGGACTTCTAATCTTCAATGAGAAAAATCATACGGAGAGCATGAAATTAGTTTCCAAAGTACAGAAGTGAATGCAATGTAAACAAATCTGATATTTAAGTCTTGTAATATTCTCTCCAAATTTATATCTGTTATACAATATACCATGGCAACAGTGTTTTTGTGACCATCCTTATACAAACAATAGGGATCATTCTAGAAAATAAATGTGAGAGAGAGAGAGAGAGACTCAGCAATGGGGGATGTTCCATATCTTTTGTACTAAAATTAAAATTTTCATTTTGCACCTCCCATACGGATCATGTTTTCTCAACAAAAAACAAGGTGCTTCATTAGCTCATTTTGTACTGGTGAATTTCATTTGCTTCTTCTACCTATTAAGCACATCGATTCCCAGATCATGTAATATTTTAAAAAGAAAACAGTTTTAATGAACATTATCAAGGACTTTGAATAAAAGCATACAGTATGAGGCTTTCGATTATGAGGAGAATAAGAAAGATGAGTTCTCAAATACTGTATGGTCTTGGCAGCCTCAGGCTTGCAAAATTAACTCATAAGAGTGCAGTCAAAAACATATGAATGTATTTGAGAAAACTGGATTAGAAAAGAATAGATGAAGTATTATCATCTTACTGTTAAAGCCTGTATTTCATACATGTTGTATTCACAGAGATATGTATTTCACATATTTTTACTACAGACTTAATAATTAATTTAGATCTAAACTTTACCCCAACACACTCTTCTAGAATATGAGGTTTTGTAATCAAGGTAACTTCTATTGCAGCTCAAGGAAAAACATCATACAAGTCAATAGATAAACCCTAGTTTTATTGAAATCAACAGCAAAACTCGCATTAATTTTCATGGCACTGTTTTTCACTTTTATGGCATTGCCAAAAAGTACAGAAAAATAGAGAGGTAGAGAAGGACATGGTTGTTGTATGAAAAAAATTTCTTTCAGTCAATTCTACTTTGGAGGAAGAAGGGTTAGGGGAGCAATAAAAAGGAAACATATTTGTCTTCTACCTCTCAGCAAAAGTTTTCTTTTAACAAACGTTATTAAAGAGAAATAAGAGATTAGAGAAAGAAATTGAGTTTAGATCAGAGACAATTGTGTACATCATGTTCACTGAAATGGTCACTGAGGAGCAACTGGGCCATGTCCTTCAAGAGCTGGACATCAATATATGAAGTCACTGTCAAAGCAGCAGCAGGGAAGCAAGCTCATCCAAAGAGACTATTTTGACCAGAAAGGATAAGTGCTTTCCCCTACTTTATTAGACCACAGATTCTGGAAAATTGACTGTGTTTGCGAATTAAAAAAAAAAAAATCATATAGAACATTATGCCTGGAACACAATGATGTTACAGGGTCGGCTTTCATCTCTGAATGAGTTAACATACAAAGAAAACCATTTCCCAGGAGAGTGTAAAGGTCATCACTAAACCATATGTACAAGTTTTACTCTCAGAAAACCTTCAAGGTATTATATAATACCCTACCACAAGAGAAGCCACAGTATGATTTTTTTGTAAAACACTGTCATGACTATTTCTCAGTATTTAGGCTGGATTTGCCCCTTTTTTTGATTTCTAGTTCCAAGGGGCAGGAAACATTTATTCTTGTTTTTCTGATGTTGCTTTGTGTAGTTTGATCCAAACTTGTTTTGCAGTCACTTACCCCTAGGAAAGAGTTAAGGGATAATGTTTTGTGTAGAAAGGATGGTGCAATCCTATTTCAATGAGGCATGGAAGTGGAATAAGAAGCTTAAGCTTCCTACCCTATGTCTCTTGTATCAACACTACACTAAGGTACTATCATTTTTATGTTATGTTGCTGTGCAATCAATTCATTATTAAGACATAACAAAACTTATCAGAAATATCAGAAAAGAATATTAATGCAAATATGAGATGTTATTAAGTGCTTTGGGTGCATGTCCTCAGTCACAAAAAAAAAAAATGTGGACATATAGAAATTATAGTTAAAATTCAAAACCAAAGTAATATACCTCATAACATGCAACATTTCTTTGCTTGAATACGTAAATTTTGCTTGAGTCAGAAACTGTTATTTCTTCATATACCTCCTATACCTCATCTACCCATCACCTTGCATTTCTTATTTACCAGAAACACACATGCATAAAAGACAGCTTTTAAAAACATTCCCAGAAAGACAACGGCCCTGCAGTCCCACCCCTAATTTCTGTCTTTATCCTGTGTCAAACAAAAGTCAGGGGAGAGACATCTCACAAGGGAAAGAAATGTGTTAGATTTTTCCATAGACATTTTCTCTCATGAGGCTGCAGACACATGAAGCTGTACATACAGTCTGGTTCTCCAGAGAGTCTGACAACAGAATTAAGGACCTCTAAGGTGACTGAATTATAATGTAATTGTATGGTGAGGATGGCCTCCCCCCTCATGGGAGCAATCTGCTCCAATGATGAAGTGGCAAACTCATAAAAATGAATTTCAGCCTCTAATACCTGTACATCATTATGAGCCTTAAGTATATACTGTCAAGAGAGGCCAGAATATGCATCCTCTTGGTCATAAAGTAGGTTCAATCCAAACTGATTCCAAATGTTGTGGAAATATGAACATTTCAACACATGTATTAAGAGTGGAGAAAACAACATCACATACACTGTTGTTTGCCAGAAAGGAGTCTCTTCAGATGAGGTCTGAGATTGACAAATTCTGATTAAAATCATCCTAAAAGGTAAAGAAATTATTAACTTTTAAAAGTAATGATACAAGAGATTTTTCGATCCACAGTTTCATATTTTCATAATGTTCTTTGCTACATTAAAATTGCTGTATAAAATATTCCAAACGCATAGACTAAGTCTGAAAATAACACAGTAGTCCTAACACTGCTTTTCTGCTCAAATTAAACACCTCTGGCATTGGAGGTTCAAGAGAAAATTAAGAAGGCAAAAGACCTAAGTCACAGATACAAGTTTACACTCTGTGGCCAGAGCAAGGGAGACAACATCCCTCATAGAGGCTCTATTGCCACTTTTTCAGGACAAGTTAAGCCTTTTATACAATTGGGTTGTATACAAGAGCAGCTTACCATCTTTCAAGGCTCCTTGTGTTGCTTCCAAACAAAAAGAGAAGTTGATTATGTCTCAGGCAGCTTAGGAGCAATCACAGCTATTCACCAAGAGTAAACAATCTTGATTTTCTGAATGCAACAGAAACCAAACAATAGCATAGAGCTTTGCTTTAAGTCCCTTTCATTCCAATGCCCTTTATGTTTCCTCAGTAAGTGACTGCAGTTCTTGATCAGCCATGGGTACATTTCTGCTCCTTCTTTGTGCTTTATTCTGTGGCACTTCTTACGCATGCACGCTTCTAACTAAAATTATATTCAATCAACCCTTGCTCTCCAACTAGTTTAAACTCTAGTACTACCTCACATCTTTTTTTGGCTGTTACAGTGATATATGCTTGTGATTTTTTTTCTGGAGACTGTTCTCACTTCAGCAACCTATTTATCTCTTATGGATAGCTTAGGTGGGAGACAGGCTTTATTACTCAGTCTCACTGTACCCAATAATCCATCTCCAAATTGCATGCTTTTATAGCACATGACAAAAAACTGTGGGTCTAACTGGGGCCTCAGAGTCTAACATAATTAAATCATGAAGAGTTGTAATTGGTGTGATATATCTGAGCTTGCAGCAGTACAGGTTGTGATCTCCACAGAAAGCTTGCAATGTTTCATATACACAAGGATAGGTGCGGCCTATGTGATCCCATCCGTGTTTCAGCTCAAGCCCTGAAGCCCCAGACCTGCATTCACTGGAGAGTAGCCAGCATGAATCATTTGCTTATCCCAGCAGGGTCTGTTTGCCTGGGCTCATCATCCCCACAACATGGCTTCAGAGCATCTACATCATCATCTAGCCAGGCTCGCAGTACTGGTTCATTCAGTCATGTAACCACTGGCACCGGCTGAGCAGTGAGATAACCAGTGCAGACCTAGCAGTGATCCCCCCTTGTGGCTTTTCATATCACAGAGTCACAGTGTAATAGCTAGCCTCAAAAGCAACAGAACATAAAATCTGTTTTTTTGTTAGCAAAGAAGATGAGGATGAAGCACCAACCCCTTCCGAAAAGCCAATCTGATTGTTTCCTTTTTAGAGAAGAAGATTTTGTTTTGTGTAATCTTTGGCAGGAAGGAGAGGGAAAAGGGGGATAAAAGGCATGATTTCCTTCAGACTCAATGAAAAGTGATTGGCTTTGGTTTGCTGACAGCTGCTGTCTGCTGGCAGTTGTGGGCTTACACAGGTTTAATTTCTATGCTTCAGATTTTTGCAAAGCAAATACAAAGAAATTGGAGAGGTTGACTTGAGTGAACGAAATGTATTTTCTCCTGCTGGAATATTGAATTTTCTTTGGCTTCTGAATGGAGGAAGAAGAGACTGGACACAATAGATGAGGAACAGTGAAAAGACACAAATTTGTTTGCTTGAAGAATTAGGGAAGGGTAAAAACCTAAAAAGATTTCCATCTGCCTGTCACACATGAGGGGTACTGCTGACAAATTGGAGTAGAATGAAGCACACTAATTATAGCATTAAACTTAGCATTTCATTTACTTTCTTGGTCAGTGACAAAACCAAAAAGACAGGGAGAATAATGAAGCATAATAATAAGGACTACAGTATGTTATTATTACTTTTAGAAAATATTGTGTTGACTTCTCCAGTTTCGCTGAGTTCAGTTTGCTCTCTTTTAGTACATGTTTATTTATTATGTATTGCATTTTGATGATAGAGTAGCTGAATATTGTTCCACAGGATTTCTCCTTTTGTATGGGGAAGGTCTGCTGTTGTAAAGCCTATTACAGCCAATGCTTCCTGTCCCAGACCTGTGTTGCCTGGTTTAAGGTCAGCCATGGGTGAAAAGACAAGGAGGTGAGGAAGTGCATGTTAGACCCAGGCTTTTCTGTGAGCAAGTTCCCAGGGGAATTCTGTTACTGAGGGAGTTTGGAGAGGCTGGAACCAGCACTGATCCTCTACACCTATAGCCAGACAGTAGATGTCACAAGAGCAAAGTGAAACACATGCTTGGAGAATTCTTTGGAAATCAGCCATATTCAGGGAATAAAAGGTGATTTATATCTAGGTTTTCAATGTGGAAAATAAATCCACTAGTCAACTCTCAGGTTAGGTTTTCCTTTCCAGAAAAGCAAGGTTTCTCAGATTAAAGATTTCCTATAGAAAAGGAACACTATAATATTACGGAATGTGTTACATTTTTATGTTAGCTGTTGTTCGTCTTTATTATCTATGTTCTTGAAATTGATAATTATACTGGTAATTCTAAACCAGCGTAGATTACAGTACTCTTCTACTTCATGAGCATTTTCATTCCGTTACTAAAGCAGTATTAGAATTGTCTTCTAATCCACTGCAATTGGTGTTGCTATCCCACACCTAAAGGATTATTTGTACATGTTCTCTTTTTCATCTTTCCCTGCCTCTTTTGACTAGTTTTTCTTCCGGCTTAACTTGGAAATTTTCAAGCTTTTTGTTAAAAAAACAAAACAAAACAAAAAGCAACTCCACATTTGTTTTCCTGAAATACACTTTTTCTATTATGATATTTTCCTGAAATATAGTTATTTATTCTAAAAAGAGACCCATAGAGACACATCAACAAAAAAAAAAGGGTTTACATTACAGGAATGCAACTTACACATTAGTTATATGGTAGGTTTGATTCCCTGAAGAAAGCAGAGGGTCCACATGTGAAATTATTTGTAGGTACTGCCAACTCTGAATATGAAAAGTTTATAAATGTGATACTGTTAGAGACAAAGGGTATCTTTGAAATCTCTGTCCTTCCAGGTGAAGGTAGTGGAAGACTCTTTTTTCTCTTTGAATGGATACATAATTTCTTGGGTTCTTCTAGCTTTGTTTACATGTAGTTGAAATTACAGTGATTGTCCATTAATTGCATTAAAATATAAAGATCACAATCACCACACCTCACCAGCAGGAGAAAAACTTTCTGGAAGAAAAAAACTCAGCAACCCAGAGTTTCAACTCTTTCTCAGCCTCCTGCCACTATGAAAAGATAATCTCTGTTTATTTTTTTCAGCAAATGTCAGCCATGTCATCTCTGTTTATAGATGAATGAATCTCAGTCTTGAAATGTTTATTCTAAGCCTCTGTCAGTGGATGATTTTATCTGAGGTATTCTGGAGCAAAGAAATTATGTTCCTATTACATTTCTGAATGAAGTGATGAAATAAAAATTGTAAAGGATTGAGACTCAATTGCAGCTTTGGGTGCTATGCAAGTTAGCTTTTGTGAATTTTTAAGATTGCATGGTATCCCGTTGTGAGAAAGGTAGAGTGCATGATGTAAAATATAAGTATAACTTCTATTAACTCTAAACAGTCAAAAGAAGTGAAGAGCGAAACTGAAGAGTTGAGCAGTGTGACACAGATATATTTGGTGAATTATTTTCCAAAAAATGTACTTAGAGACAAATTTTTAAACACCGCAAAAAGTGCAAATGAATAGAAATTCTTTTATATAAGCAAGTATAAATACATGTCTCTAGAGAAAACATGTTCAGTGAGGAAGAACTAATGAAAATTAAAAGAATGAGAAGGTAAAAATAACATGGTCAAGTAAGGTTAACGAGGATCACTTCAATCTGTCCATATACAAAGAAATACAATACAAAATAGGATGAGTAATGTCAAAATAAAGAGCAAGTGGGAGCTAACAGTAAAGGAGGGGTCGCACTCAAAGATTCCTTCATTTTAATCTTTATTCTCTTTGTTAACTGTAGTGGATCAAAGAACTCCTTAAACTCCTCCCTGCATCGGTTTTCCAAAATGATGTAAAACAGTAAAAATTAAGGTTTGTTCACCTATGCTATTGCTCATTGCTCTACCCAAGCACAGACCGACGCATATTGTTGCATGTGTGTAACCTCGCAGGCAAAATTTTGTCTCCATTTGAATCACTATCAAAACTCTTATTGACTTTTCAATCTATTCTAGTCCATAACCGGAATGACAGCTAGCAACACCATCTGCATCCCTTACTCTTATTTTCTTTCTTTTATATAGCTCAACACTTTACAAAGTTTTAAGCTTTACAGTTAGGTGAAAATGAAACTTGAAGCCCTTCAGGAGCAGCCCACTACCTGCTTCGTCTGTGCTAGGTCTCTGGAGAATACTGTTTTGTTGTTGCCACTCCTGATGATCAGGTCTCTCTGCAATGATACGGCCACTGCTACGGCAAGGCAGGGGACTTAGCAGAAATGGTAGCTTCTGCTGTGAAAACAAACCATCCCTCTCCTTGTGAACACAAATCCAGCAAATTAGTCTCCCCAGGGCTGGCTAATTTTATCTATATCCTTGAGACAGAAGGATTCAGTTTTGACTGCCCTCCTAAGATGCTGTGAGCAGGCTTTGCCTCTGGCTGTTGTTATGTGCCCAGTCATTAGAGTTCAGGGAGCAGTTACCATTTAGCTCAAAGCCTCCTGAATTCAATAGAAATGAAAAGTTTTCCTAAAATGATGTTTGGTTTTAGTGTGTTATGCTGAGTATATGACCTCAAAATTGTGGTTAGGGATCAGGGAGGGAAGACCATGAAAGTGCTTTTGGAATGAAGGTGTTTGAAAGGAAGTGCAGCGTAAGAAGTCAGTAGTTCCAAGCAGCAGCACACAGAGATCAGGACAAGAGCACAAATGAGGCGAGAGGGATACTGGAAAAGTCCTTCAAAGCAGGAAAGTATCTGAGGGTCTCAAGAGGAGAAGCTGCATCTTTAAGGCAGAGGTTGAAATTCTACATGGAGAGAAAAGCATCTGGAAGGAGGTGGACTGTGTGGGATATTCCCTGGGCACCAATATGTTTGAATTCAGCGCTTCTCAAAAAAAGAGTATATGAACCTGAATACTCCAAAACAAGGGAAGCACTACAGAAAGACAATAAACAGACACAGTCCAGTAAAAATAAATAAAAATGATGAGTGGTATGAAATCAGAATGAGATAAATTACTACAATTTGTGTTTGGTGCCAGTGATTCTGTCCTTACACATGTGTCAAGACCTGCCAATGTTTGGAATCAGATGGCAGAGCTTTGATGTTTATTTAATGTTAACACTATTACTGTAAATAAACAAACACATGCAAAACCACTCTTATGACAGTTATGATTCTCTTTATTTGTACAAAAAGCTACTTTTCTAAACTAGTCCCAAGAATCTGTATCTTTAATTGAAAATTTAACATAGACAAATTGCTGGTCTCAATCATGATATGTACTGCTTATGTGTTCTGTAGCAGGAATCCTTCTACTAAGGCACCTTTTTCCTGTTGAAACGTGTTTTGCTGTATTTTGAATTTAATGATTATTCTCCAAATTCTTCAAATAAAAACATAAATTGCAAAATAACAAGCTGGATTATTCACTTTAAAAAAAAGTCATATTTCAATGCTTAATTTAAATGACATTCAAAAAATATATTTTTTCAAACTCCTCCAAAAAAATTAGTGTGCTTTGATTGACCCAAAGAGAAGTTTTACTTTACTTAGAAGATTTTAAAAAACTGGGGAAAAATTCACTTTGGTTTGTTTTTCAAAGTTCATTTGATCTGCAGGAACACTATTTAAATAATTGTTTTGTTCAGTGCTAAACCAAAACTCATCACAGGGCTTTTTAACCCCAAACACATTAATGTCTTAAACGTGAAAGGGCTTATGGATCATTATGATTTTTTTCTCTAACCTGCCTCCTTGAATGTTGCTAGTCAGAACCAGATTCGGGGTTGCCAGTTGCTGCTACCTGGGAAGTGGTCTGGCTCACTTCAGAGCTGCCATTGTGCCAGAGCAGACTGACCTTCAAATGAGCACAATTTAATGCTTGTTTCTCTATTTCAAGCCCAAAGAATAACAATTTCCATATATTTAATATTCTATATTATCCATAATTGCTGATATAATAAAAGCATTTCTTCTCCCACAAAACTGTTTTTGTTCATTTTACCACCATAGTTAAAACAGCACAGACAATAAGAGTCAGGCCTATCTGGAATATATGTGCTTTCTTAGCTGGGCCGCTCCAGCAAAGCATACACCTATAGACCTATGTTTCTGCTACACACCTCAATTCTTTTACAATCTACACAACATTTTACCTGTGACTCAAGTTTGTGCTAGACTAGCCTTAAAGGAACAAAAACATTTTGCTCTGTCACTCTTGTGAAGTGTAGCAGTATGGTCCCATTCTCATCATTAAGAGGTTATTGTAGAGGCCGTCAGATACCTCACATAAAGTGGATACAATGGCATTTTAGTGTAAGCAGCAGTGATCTGTTTGCCTGGTTGTGACAAGAACTAGAGTAAACGAGTTATGTGACTCATTTTGAACACTCACTGTAATGGAAATGTGAGAAGTAATCTAATACCAGGCATTTCTACTCACAAGCTCTACAAGTTTTTTCAATCATTTGAAACAAACAAATTCAACGAATATTGTGTATTCTGCCTTGAAGCATTTCAGTAAAAATGTGCCTCATATTTTTACCTGAGTCTGTACTGAAATAACCTAAGGATCTGAAATATGAAGATAAAAATATAGAGAAAAGTCACTGCATATAGCATAAAGGTGAAAATCAGCCCATTTGAGACTGAGAGAACTCAAATTACTTGAACTCAAGTCAGCCTACACGTGCTTGTGTACTCTGAGTACTTGTGTACTCTCTTTTCACTTTCTGCTATAAAACCATTAAACCTTGCAGTTCATCTCATGGCTAGAGCTCTCCCCAGGGAAGCGGTTGGATTGACGATGGATGCACCCCAGTGTGAAAGCAAGTGCTTTACACTAGAAGGCCTAAAAAAGGGACAGATTGAGTTGCTTAGCTTATAGGTGCCTCTGCTCATTATTAACTCAAGGCATAGCTGCCTGAAAAAAATCACAACAGTTAACCTTAATAAATACTTGATGCCTGCAGTGAAACCACATGGTTTATTGCAGTGGAACAAAAATCGTAAAAGCTTTATTTCCCTTTGGAAGTAGAACCAGTGGGTCAGTGAATATTTATAACTAAGGAGCAAATAATCTTCTTGTCACCCTTCACATCTGCCATTTACGAGAAAGGATTGCCTAGGAGATTTTGGTTAATGGCAACAAAATCACCTTGTGCATTATTGTTTGCTCCAGGCACCACATATATGAAGAGTAGTGAGAGCTGCTACAATTCAGAAAAAAGATGAGATTATAGAAACTAAAACCTGCCATAAGAAATCAATGTTATTAATTATATTTTTTAAATTAGTAATAATGTACACCATTCTGAATACAGTAGAGTTTGCTAAATCAGAGTACATTTGGTTTCATACGCAATTTTTAATATTTTTATGAATTGCTATATCTCATGACAACTTCTGGTTTTTACTCTTGAATTATGTATTTATATGTGTAAAGACAGATAAATGGCTTTGCCTTTTCTATAATTCTGTATAATTTAAGCCTGATGGATATTCTGAGATAGCTTTCCACTGTACCCCTATCAAATGGCCTATTGATCCTTACAGTTGTAAATACCCTCAACGTGTTCATTTAGTAGGAATGCAGTTTAGTTAGAAAAATTAAAATGGTATAAATGATCCATCTGGAAATGACTGACTTCTCGCCAAAATACCAATTGGGTACATTCTATCCAGCCTTGCCCAAGTCACTGACACTATAAAAACAGTCTAGGGAGTGTATTCATTTTAATATGTTATATATTATGCCATCAAATTAGTCACAGTATCATTCATCTCCAGACACATATTTGGGAGTCATGAAATGTAACTGTACCATGGACCAGCTGGGTAGCTGAGGAATATTTCCACAGAGTGAGAACAGCTATAATCTAGCTTTAAAGGCAATCTGCTTGACTCCAATCGAGGACTCACACCTGGATTTTCTGAACCGCAAGTGTGTCAGCTGCTCCTGATAATTTCTGACTGCTCTTGTGCAGAAGTGTTTGTGTATGTTTAACGCTTATAAAATGTTTGCATGATCTTACAATCAAGGGAACTGAGATATATAATCTGGCACTGCTATAATAAATATTTCTGTTATGAATGTCTATGAAATCTAATTTTGCTTTCTCCTTTAGTCAGGTTTTGGTTTTGTTGCAAAGTATCATGAGTTACACTAAAATTTACACCCAACTCCAATGTATCTCTTTGAAGCCAACTTTGAAACGTTTAATTAATGAAAGCTGAATCTTCTGTCACATGAGAGTCACAGCTGCAAAGCTAAGCCAGTTTGTCAGGCCACTTTACATGGGCTTGATGGCTACCTAGAAATTTGGGAGCTCCCAGTCAATCACTCATGAAGCCTTTTAAACAGTTTCTCAGAACTGCTCAGAAGCTGCCTGGAATGACAACGTGCTTGCATTAACATGTCCATCATGAAAGATGAAGTTTTTTGTTAAAGCTCCACGTTGTTGGTATTTTTGGGATAATGCTGGCCTTGTTTTCCAAACCTCACATTGAGAGCACATCTGGCTGGAGGTCATCTTTCTTACGTGTGAGATAAGAAAGTTTTGGTGGGGCAGCAATTTTAAAGGGTGCTAGAGATATTCCTTCCAAGTGACAGTAAAAATTCCTTAGAAACAACACGGGTGAAAATCTTGAGTTCTAGGGGGAAAGATTAAGGGTCAGATTCAAGGAACCAGTGGTTACAGGCAGATCAACAGCCAGGAATATGCAAGGGGATGTGAATTAAAGCAAGAGATGTCTCTTGCACACAAAGTTGGAATTGCTGCTGTAGCCAGAAGTTTTGCAAAGCACTGGAGATAAAGAGCTGGAGTGACTTTTTAAGGTTGCTGAAACTATAGTCCTCACTTCACTTGTGATTAGAAATAGGTTTGGGCTATCTCATGAGCTGTAATAATATTTTGCAGTGCAATCAAGTGGAAGAATAAAGCACTCCCAATTACCTGCAGGAATTCTTTATGCTTATTATATTTTAACACAGCAGGTTGTTGCTTCAGTCTTTCATTCGTGTTCTGAGCTGTTGACAAAACAAAAATCTGAGAAGGATGTTTGAGAAGGAAAGTTTATATACTGAAAATGCTGTTTATTTCAAATACATAATGCAAAGCAAACTTAAAAACACTGTGAGTTTTAGGTCACACTGCAAATGATATTGCAGAATTACCATAATTTCACTTGCCAGGTGCTTCTTTTTACTGTTGGACACATAGCTGTAAGGCATCTATAACTGTAAAAGATAAATCTTTTTGGTATATTCTGAAGAGATCGAAGTTATAGAGAATGTTCTGTACTTTTCAAAGACTTTATGCCCATGAGACTAAACCATCTTAAAGCAATTTCTCTGCAAAGACATATGAACAGTTACTCTCTGTTCAGGATAAGACAGAGCCTGTAGAAAAAGCAACACAAACACCTTAATCTGACAAAACATATAAATTCTTTTTACAAGCTCAGGAAAATTAAGCTAGCTAGTAGGCTCGAAATTGTTGGGGAGGAATGGAGTGAATGACAAAGAGTTTTTCTCTCTTGATAGAAAGTAGAGAAAGAAAGAATCAAAAGACTGACAGAAAGTAGGCAAATATTTGGGCTGTGATTGTTAATGCAATCATTACAAAATACCTTCATCTTTTTTTTTTTTTTATTTTTTTTTACAGGATGAAACCTTTCCTTTTCCATGCAATGACCTACCACAATTCTTTGAGTTGCGTTTTGAATACAAACTTGCCCAGCAGGGGACTGTATTTTGTCACTGAAGTAAATGGCAAAACCTCAGAAATTCCTTGAAAAGAATAGGATAAATAAAGGAAAATAAAATTTTAATGTGAAATTTAGTTTCAATAATATATTTTTATAGTATTTAAGCATGATTTTAATTAATAAATCTGTTTATTTTTTTAGTACAAATTAACTCAATATTCCTATATTATCACATTATATATTATGAATCATTATGAATTATACATATGAATTATGAGTGCAAACTTTTCTCAACTACTTGGGATTTATATCAGCTTTCCTGGACACAAGGGTATTCACAATACTTTCTTTAAAAAAAATATAGAGAAAAAGTGCATGACTGAAAGAACAAAATTAATGCTTGCTATGCATTAAGGAACATAGAATTATAGAATTTTTGGACAAAAACATGTAAAATCAAGTCTAACCATTAACTAAGCACTGCTAAGTCCACCACTGAACCACATCTGTAAGTGCCACATCTACATGTCTTTCAAATATTTCCAGGGATGGTGAGTCCAGCATTTCCCTGGAGTGATATGATCTGGCCATTCATTATTCTTCTACTTTCTTTTCAGATCACTTCCTCTTCCTGACTCTGCTTGTAGAAATTAACACCACAATTTTTACTAGGCATACAAATTGGTCAGGTGAGAACACTCCGATGAAAAAAAGTGAAATACACTTTTATTGTTGAGGGAGGAAATTATACTAAATGTCAAATGTCATTAGAGTCATTATGGCCAGTAGTTGGTAAAATGGGCAAAATGTTAGTGGGATGAAATATGTTTTCTAAACAATTCTTAATAAAGCCTGTAAATCTCTATATACACTGAGAATCACAAATAAATATTATCCATAAAATTGGCACATTTTTATTCAGGAAACGTATTTAATATGCTTCAAATCTAATTTAAACCAATGGAGCACATGCAATGCCAAACTGGGACTTCCAGCTGTTCTCTGCTTTCAGGGTCTGGCCAAATCCCTTTCTGAAGTGAAATGCCTTACTCAAACACCCTTTCCAAGAAAATGAGATTAAATAATAAAGCAATATGATTGACGGACTTCTTCTACCAAGTATTTAGCTACATAAAAAAGAAATGAGAGTGGAGCTAGATTCAAATTTAAAACATTGACTCAGCAATACAAATATTTGACTTTCATGTTCTTACTGCTGAACAGACTTTTCAACTTTGCAATATGGAGTTACCAGCTGAGGTTTGTAATGCAATCATAGGTATGATTAGTGTCTTAACAGGGAAAATTAGAGATCCAAAGAAAGGAGTAGGTCAGGTGTGAGTAGACCAAAGACAGTGAGAAGGGAATTCTCTCTCCTTAACTGTTGATTTGGGTGCTCACTGTCTGCACGAGGCACTTGCATTCAATATATGCCCTATTCCTCATGTTCAGGAAGTCGCCACAAGGCTCTGAGACCTGTACAGAAAAGTCTTGGACTAAACTGTTGAAGATGTCACACTTGCCACAAGAGAATTGAATGCTACTGGCAGCAGACAGAACTAAAGAGAGGTCTCTAGGGAAAGACATTTTGTCATTCAACCATTCAGACTTTTCCCTAGTGTAAGGAATGCTTAAGGGTTTCAGCAGAACCAAAAGGACTCCAACATCAAAAATGAATTTTTGGGTTATACTGTTCCTCAGTGTGCTCCTGAGAGATGAGAGGGTGAGATGAGTTTCCTTTAGCAAAGACATAGACAGTTCATAGGCAGATGAGTAAAGGAAGTGGAAAGATCTATTACATTTCATTCTTTCTTTTCGTAAAAAATACTTTAGATACCTTGTTTAGTGTCTTCAGCTGTGCGTGGGAAATGCCATATGCATGAACGCTGTTGCAAAGGTGTGGCATAAAGGCTAAGTTTCTCAGCACTACCAAGGCTAAGGATATCCTTCCTACTGCAGTGGTGAGGTGCTGCCCTGGGAAAGGCTCCTGTCTTTTGGATGTAGCCTTGGCTGTGTGTACCTGAGGAGGAGATGAATGCCTATGCTGCTTGGCAAATGGTGCCAGGCATAAGTGATAAATGATCATGGGTGGGGTTTATCTTTCTTTTAATCTGGTTCTAAGTATTTAATATTTAGTGGGAAGAAGCTAGTTTTAAGGATGTTCTTCAGCAAATCAGCAATGTTTTTATTCAGGATTGAGAGTGATTTTTTTGTAACTCTGATGACTGATCCCATATATAAGCATTTCCTCTGTGAAAAGGAAAAAGTGTTTTAAATGGATGCATGGTCCCGGGGGTGTGTTACATGTCAAATCAATTTATTTAAGACTGATAGATTGAAAGAAAACACGATGTCATTTTACACTTTGTTCCTTCTTTATGAATCTTTGCTTCAAAATTATTAGGTAAAGGAGACCAGACGTCTTGGCTTTACCAAGGCGACCATGTTTTAAGACCCTATTTTATATCTCAACAATTTGTACTGCAATCCTAAAATTACTTTTTTTTTTTCTGTTATTAGGCAACTCCCACCCTGAAGTACCATCTGCTGAGAAGCACTGTATGGCTTTTCCATTCGTCAATACTTAAATGTATTTATATAAAGGGAAATAAATTATCGTAGGTATATGCCTGTGTGTGAGAATGTATGTGGAAAACTGCATGAGAGAAAGGAGTTATCCTGTGTTATTCCTGTCAGATGTAATTAATGCCAAATACTCCATGAGAAACTCTAGCTTTAACTGGAACAGTCTCAAGAGTAAAATATATTAATATAATAATTTATTTGACATCTGACAGATCTTTATGTTACTTGGTAAATATCACTTAACTATATAATCATTTTAAGTGATACTGAACCACTTGGAAAGAGAGAAAAAATATTAGAAAGTACATTATTGGCAAATGTTATTCAGTCTGTCTACCAATAATATTTGTGAATGTATTACTAATGAATACTAACTAATTAATATGTTCAATAAATTAAATTTCAAGAGAGGAAGAGGACTCTTTCTCAGATAAGCCACAATTTCTTATATTCTTCTTTGAGAAATTTTTCCATGTTTCCCCAAAACTGTTTCAAAACTCCACAAAGTTCTTGAATTTTACTCTTTACACTATTACTTGATAACATTTGTGATATCACAAATGCTCAAAACTTCAAAATATATTTTCTCTAAATTTCAGCAGTCACAAACAAGTAATTACAGCACATCTATCCATCTGGCCCAGTAAGGAATTTAAAGTTGTACCATATTGTGCAGAGAAAAACTATGATTACTCCTAGAATCTGAGGATCTGCTCACACAAAGGATGAGAGCAATGAGAGAGAACAAGATTGTCCCTGCTATCAATGTATGTCATGGCATCCTTTAGTTCAAAATTTTCAGTTTTGATGATTAAACATGTAAATTAAGAGCATTAAAAAAAGTAAAAGGAAGCTTATTGAGCACGTATAACATTTGCTGAATTCTCAGAAATTACTATCTGCTTATCTGTTTTGATTCTACTGCTTGAATTCATCTGCTTTATGTATAAAAAAATCAAAAAAGTCTTGCCCCAATCCTTTATGACTGCTTTTTCATATAAGTGTTTCTCTGCACCAACACACTGTATCTTTCTAATTTTAATGAATTTGGCTTCTAGGTACTAGTGAAGGTCAACAGAAGTAAACCTTTTTAAAATATATGCACAAACCCCCATGTCTCAGCAGTGTTTTTATAAGAAATGATAAATATCAAACACAGTTTTACTGAAGTTTTCCCAAACAAAGAACAACAATGAAAATGTTAATTTTATATAGGAAGGATTTTAATTAGAAAGGAAGTATCCACACTGTTAAATGTACTTGGAGTCAAATTTGATACATTATCCAGGAAAGTTTTCCACCATAGGTTAGCTAACATTTTTATGCAAGAGCACAATAGACACCTAGCAATTTATTCTGAATAGTGTCCTTAAAATTATGAATATCAATTGTCTTAATATTAAAACATAAAATAAAGAAAACATTTTTTCATATGAAGGAGAAAGTAAGGTTACAATTCCTCTGTTTTCCTGTGGCATGATACTATTCCTGCTGATTTCTTTCAGTTCACAATAGGGTTTTAACTAGTGGTTACAAAATGGCTCAAAAGGGAAAAATACTCCTGTTACAAGTGCCTATTGAGCTGGTTCAATTTTTTTCTTTTTTTTCCAATGTATTTGTGAAACACAAGCAATTTCTTCTTTCTCTGATAAGCAGGACTGCTAGGAAGCAATGGATTTTGATTAAGTGCAGGTGTAGATCTGTATGTATTACCTTTTGAATACTTTCTGTACTAACCACTGGAGTTGAAGTGTTTTATTACTAGAATGATTTTTAATGTCTTTGATAACATTTAGTATTTCTGAAAATTGCAGTTGAATTTACTGTCTTCATTACTAAGTAAAAACTGTAACATTTTTATTGAGACTTAAGTTCAAATTATTTTTGTGCCATTTACTCTCCAGTAATGTAGGGCTAGATGATCTTTTTAATCCTGTTTGTATGTAATTAATCCTCAGTTTTATTGCTCAGGAAGCACCAGGCACTTCTTGGCTCTCACATTGTGCCAGCTGCAGGGAGGTGGACACCTGGGACTGAATGCAGTTGCCAAGGGCTAAAGGAGACTGTTAGGTAAAAAGAGCTGCTGTGGAGATAAGAGATAGGGACAACAGAAGTGACAGAGACACATTTCAGAGACAATCAGAAGCACAACTGAGACCACTGCTTTCCTGTCTTCTCTGAATGCTATATTCAAAACCAATACACAGTGGTTCCTCCATCACACCTCACACTTCTTGACCAAATTGGAAATCAAACACAAACCGACTCAAATTGTGTTTAGCTGTTTTTGAATAACGTATTTATTTAGCTGTGTCTAACCTTGAGAAAGGTGAAGGTCAAAGAGTGGTGCAGTTCTCTTTCCAGAACAGTTTCTCCATCTCTTTAGCAGTTTTCACCAACACTTTTTTGTTTTCAGTGAATGCCTGTTCACTTCAGTGGGTTAATACAGAAAAGTTCATTTTCCAAAACTGAGCCCTTAATGTCACCTATGGGGATCAGTTTATCTTGAAATGCATGAATGAAATCTGTATAGTGTTTTTTCCAACCTTACTTACAAATCAATAGGGTTTTTTTCTCCTTTGAAAGAATCAAGAGGGTCTGAGGGCTTCTTTTTTCTTTGTTAGTTTTGTGGTTTTGGGGCTGAACTGTTTCATTATCTCTAATTATATGATGAGCTACTCAGAAAATAGAAGGCTTATTGAAAAATAGCTTGAAAAGAACAAAAATAGCTCTACAGTTAATTATGTTAAAAATACCAAACACTTGTCAGCATTTCATTAACATCTTACTAAGGGGGAAATAACCCTCATCTGTTGCAAAAAAAAAAGAAAAAAAGTTGCTTTCAAAAAAGAATCCCAACCTAGTTTGTAAATTTTGCACTCTGAAAGACATGGATAATTTCTCCTCATTAAAATCCTACCACTAGGTACCTTAGAGTTACCAAGTGTGAAGAGAACAGTGAGGCTTCTACTCTGGTTGTTATTCTGCTAATGTCCTGGAGGAAGATTAATTAGACTACAAGACCTTATATTCATAGGACTCATTAGAGCAATAGATCTGTAAAGGAAGGGAATGGAGGCTGGACAGCTATAATTTGTGGGGTGATTTGTCCCACATGGCATAGAAATTGCTCTCGGCTTGCATTTATTTTCTTAGTATAGTCTCTTCTTTCCGTGATGAGGTTATGTCCTGGGCCAGGCAGGTAAGAAGAATGAGTCCTGGATGAGATCCCTCCTTTGATCATGGAGGGTTGGTAAGCCATGCTCTTGACAGTGATAAGAAAATGCTTCCCCTGGGCACTTGCAGGGAATGACTGCATAATGAGGAAAGCAGTGTAGCTGCACTGGTCTAGCTGCACTAAGGATGTAACAAGATTATAAAATATCTTTGTTCAGATATTGCAGTGCTGGCATATTAGTCTTTGTTTCATAGTCCTTCAAAAGTTAACAATCCTCCTAATTCTTAAAATAGTATTAAAAATCAACAGTTCTTTCACTTCAGTGTCAATAGTATTTAGCTAAGAAGAAGATTTTGGAAGTTCAGATGGGAAAAAGCAGGAAAAAAAATATTTTGAAAAGGTTAATGGGTATGAGTTCTGATTTACATCAGTTCCCTACATAGAAAAATAAATTTTGTACACAAAAAATAAGTTCAAATATATGTATATAATATATATATATGCTTACAATAACTAATTAACAGTTCTAAATATTCTTATATCTCAAGAAGAAATGTTACTAGAGTCAATTCTTTCTTCCACCAATACTATCTGTCATTATCTGCCTGAGGAACAGATTTGCCCGAGTTTCAATCTATAGCTGTCCTTCCCATACATTGGATAAAAAAAAAATCTTACTTCCGGAACATATTGATTTATGAATACCTAAGAGCAAAAAATGTTTCTGTAAAAAAAAAAAAAAAAAAAAAAAAAGAAGAACTGTAATCTTTGTTCTTTTAGGAAATGATTTCTAGGCAGTTTAAGCATGTTTTGAGGGAAAGTGCACTTCACCCTGGACCTTAGTTATGCCTTCAGATATCAGTAGACTTTCTTAGGGATTTAATGCTACAGCTTCAAAAATTCATCTGAATATCCCCCCAACAACTGTTTTCTGTGTCACTTCTTGAAAACTATGTTACTGTAGGGTCAAACATGCTCAGGTATTCTTCCCATGAACGTCAAGGCAGTGGAAGAGTTAAAAAAAGGTTTATTTCAGATGCAAGAACCACTTCTTAACAATGCTGTGCACTGGGCCCCCAAGGGAAAAAGGCAATGCCCCAGCTTCTCCAAGGCTTTTTGTATCTTCTCTCTCTCCTCCACCACCCTTTCTGGCCCAAGGAGGTCTTGTACATATCTGCAAACATGTTATCTCTCTGCATACCAGGGAGATAGTTTGCTCACAGGTTCTCCCTACAACTTTCTCTGAAATGCAGAAAGAAGGGAAAAAAAAACATCTAACCCATTTGAGAAGGTATTTTACAGTCTTAATAAGTGAAATTGAGTTCTAGTTTTCCATCACAAATTCTTCTGAAATTGTACCTATCCCTACATTGTTCTGCTGCAAACATGTGACCTGTCAGGTCTTATTTGACTGAAGTATTACAAATTCAACATCATAGCAGTTGAGTCTATGGACTTTTTCAATAGAACTAGTATGATGTTGCTGCTAATTTATAAATTAACACTTCATAAGTTACCATTTTCAGTGTATGGGGAAAAAAAACAGGTGATGACAAGGCTTTTGATTTTATTATAACAAAATGGGAATAAACACACTGGAAAATGAATGTAAAACCAAAATACACTAATAATATTTAGTCTTATATGCTAAAGTCCGTTGCATGTTTTTACATCAATAGTTTTAGATTTTGTATGATCTTACACTCCTTGAGGTTTTATGCTGAGGTAATTCAGGCCTAGTTACTTGGATTTTTTTTTTTCATTCAGTGGCTGCAGATGATGCATCTCTACAAAGCACTCCACCATTAAAAAAGACCCAAACCAACTCTCAGTTTTCTCTGTTATATTATAAAGTGATACTGATGAAACAACTTACACCTGCTGATTATAAAACTGCACAACTTCATACACTGAGGTGCTCTGACTGGGGTATTTGCCTGAGCCTTTTTCAGGGTCAGGATGCTGCCCTGCTGTGTGTTGATGGATCAAGTAGAAAGGTGTACTCAGCGGTCTAGTTGCCATGACTATTTATTACCAAACGAAAATAAGCTTCAGACCTATTTGTGGAAGGTCTCTGCAGCCCAAAAGAACATCTGCTGATGGTCCATATTTTTACTACACTTTGAATACAAAAAAAACCCCAGTGACATTTTTGAAAGCTATGAGGTTTGTGATATACTAAGTCTATACACTGTAGAATTGCCAGAGAGATTTCAGAGGCTCAGATTCAAAATGGTGCATCTTACAGACGATGAAGACAGCTGTGACTGTATGCTGCCAGCCATTAAAAATCAGCAACTAATGTATCACTGTGTGCAAGATGTTACAATTATTCTCTACATTATGTAATTGAAAATGACATCTATTAGCTTTTAAGTTTTGACCACTGTAGCCATAAAAAGACCATTCATTTCATATATATAACAGACTAAAAATGCATTATGAACAATATCCATTAGCGTCCAGTAATTAACACTTTGCTCTGTCTGCATATCTTTACAAGGACACTTTTTCTCCAGCTTTTGCAGCACCCTGCTGAGACAATCACAGCTACCATTTAGACAAGGAACAAACTACGGCTTTATCACTTTGCTTTTCCAGACATGATGGTAAATTGCAGCATATGGAAATACTTCTTGAAAGAAGTAAAGAGAGGGAGGCTTTATATTTTGATGAAATAAGCTACCTAGATTTCCAACTGAAAGACTTTTTTATGTTTCTATGCAAGCCTATTGCTTGCTTTAATTGCTTACATATATTTCCAGCATCTGAAATGATACAATATACAGCTATAGTCAAACCATAAGATGCACAAATTAAATTGCTAAATATCATACTGAATTTAGAATGATAGTCACAGGCATTTATAATCTCCTGCAACAAGTTTCCCAGCCTGCCAAACCTTTTTATTTTAAACTGAATGTCAAAGATTTATCTATATTTGTTCTTGAACACACTGAGGGAGTGCAATGAATTCTTTATTTGCAAACTGTAGGAAATTTTTCTGAGTAAATACATAAATTGTCACAATCTATCTTAATGGAAAATCTATTATTTTAATTGCTAGGTGGTGGTGTACACTTTCACTTTGGATTTTTTGACTTAGTATTAAGGGCTTCATCACAAAAAGCATTTATTTCTTTCATTTCAGGGAATTAAAATGAAGATAACTCATTTTAGAGAATGTTCAGTATTACCCCAGTGTTATCAGAAGGACAAACAGTACCATGTGGGATACCACGGGCAGGATGCAGGTTTAGGAACAACTGAGGCCAGAAAACTTGAATGTGAAATAAAAATTTCTGCTTATTGGTATTAATGACTGTTTAACTTGCAAACTGTGTGTTGCCAAGAAATAGAGGTCATCTTCACCAGTAAACTAGATGTAAAACTTGTTCACTAGAAGAAAAAAAAGAAAAGAAACAGAGCACAAGAGTATAAGGAATCTGGTTAGGAGACACATCAAGCCCTGGGTATTGTCATAAAGAAATTGTTCTGTTTTCCTTTACAGATGCCAAAAATGTTTCAGTGAGCTTAATTTAGAGCTCTTCCTTTCCCACTGCATACCCTTACTCCAAATAACATCAGAGTATACTCCAACAAGAATTTTTTTTCCTTTATTTGATGTTAGTGTAACTGGTCCTTGGACTGACTCAAATCATCACAGCTCCTTGGACTCTTAAAATTATTTTGGGTAGCTGGCACTTATTTGAATTTGCTTCCTCTGGAGAGATGGGAAACACAATTCCAATTTATTGTACCTACTGAAATCACTTTAAATGCTACCCAAGCTTTAAATCTGAACAGAAAGTTTCATCTTTATCAAGCAAAGAGATACATTCTGGCTTATGAGCTGGAAAACACATATATGAAAGACCAGCATTTAAGTAAAAAATAAGTACAAAAGAATACAGTGAAAAAAAATAAATCTCAAAATCTACCTGAAGTCGGTCTATTCCTCCAATTGGTGCTCAAGGTTTTGTTGAGGTGTTTCTCAACCAAGTACTTAAGGAACCAAATCAAAATTCTTCTGCCTTTGTGGCAGCTGGTGTTAAGGTTTTAAGATGTATGGACTGCTATGAATTTTTCAACAGATAAGCAGCTTTTTTGAAGTATATTGAGTAGGGCTATGTTTTTACTTACTTTTTTAGTCTTATTAGGAATAGTTCATGAAAATTATTCACTAAAGTTTTGTCTTTTAAAGTGGACTCCTACCCTGGAGTTTCATTTCCTTATTTGAACCAGAGGATTTTCTTGTAACTACTAAAGTACAGTCAGGTCTTAGTATTCTAAAACCATTCTATTGGTGGTGGACTTAGTCTTTTTTCTTTTGTTTTGGCACTGATGCTAAGTTGGGGTATTCTATTTTTAATAATTGCCTGTGGATATTTGAAGTACTGACCCTTTTACATGTTTTAACCTTTTTAATCTTTAAAAGTCAGCTCTTTATTTAACATTATGGATTTTTTTTTCAGACCACTATCCTTTTTTTCTTTTAAGTTTGGGGTGATTTTTTGTGGCTTTTGTCTTTTTTTTTTTTTATTTGTTAACATTCCCTTTTAGAAGACTATTCCCATATGCTGCTAGTTTTATGATGTCCTTGGTGACATTACATTAATTGTAATGGCTGTCAAAACAAAGGCTCCATTTTTATCCCTTGTAGTGAAGGTGGTAATTTTCCACCAGCAGAGTGCAATGGTAGAAACGCATTTTAGGCAATATATTTTTTCTCTTTTCTTGATTCATAAAACGATTTGAAACTTTGTTCTGTTACTTCTCTAGCATTATGTTGAAACAGAAGATAAACTAAATGCAATCCACAGTTTGTAGTTACATGGTTGCTTTTCCAAGCTGATGATAAAGAGCAATAAATATATTGAACTCTTTCAATTCAAAGAGAAGGAACAACACCCCGATGTTTTAAGTAGAAATTATCACATATAAAGATATACCTGGAAGTAGAGACAGAATCTAGAAAATAAGACAAACATTTTTTTTGCAGAGAGAACATGAGAAAGGACTTCTTTCTGATCCTGAAAGCTTAATTTTCCAAGTTAGTATAGCAGAAGCTATGATTGTATTTATGTTTCTTGTCATGTCTATGTCCTTAATTTGTCATCACTCTAACACTAAATTATGGAAGACAAGTATGTTCCATAAAGGCAAGAATAGACATGGTACAGAAAAGGCAGGATTTAACAAGTGGCTGAGATGTGATAGAAAAAAAAAGTCATTGAGCCCACTTATTACTATTCTATACCAGAAAACAAGAATTCTTTGTACTGCCCTAATTAGGGCAGTACAAAGACTGTCATAGTCTTTTACTGTCTATGGAATATTTTGTTTTCATTGTTGATACATCTCAGGTACAGGGTCCAAAACCTGCTTTTGCCACATGGATCCCAAAATCTGGTCTTTATGATTCTGCACTGTGAATTTTGGGGCAAACTTATGCTTCAGTAAAATCAACAAGTTAGGCTCCAAAGGCCTCACACACTACCATGGTACTGCAATAATTTTTGCTGGGTTCAGAGACGAATTTTTCTCTAAAGAGTTTCTGGAAAATGTGTCCTTCACATTGTTCGATTCATATCTCTCTTGCAATGATACATTAATTTCCAAAATTATTTGTGATAACAGATACCATTGAATATATTAGTTGTTCATCCTCTGTCTGCACATTTTTGCCTGGCCTCCAAACTCAGGTGCTCCAAATTTCCAGGCAGTTCATCTGCATGGATGACGTGACTTGAGTCATCAAGGAGCATGCAGTGAGGTGAACTACAATTCTGAGTACACCAGTATATGATAGACCCTAGCAGCCATATCTGCATTAATTTTGGAGGGAAAAAAATATTTTTAGATTAACTGGAATATCCTCTAATTACCAATAGTGCTAATTTGATGAGGGTCTCTGTGATTTAAACATATGCCTGGTAGTTAGGAAATATGGTCATTCAATATTTTTGCATTAAACTTTTCTGATACTTCTGTGCCATATTTTTTATATTTTGCAAAGAATATGCAAGCAAAAACAGTATTAAAGTTACACAAAAATTGTTTGATACTTTATATGGTTGAAAATATCTAGATACAAATAAAAAGTGTGTGAATTTTTTCCATGTGGATATTTATGGGGCTTTTTAATTGAGTACCTACTTAATCAAAGACAAATTAGATCCTGTATGATCCTAATTACAGGGCTACTACAGCTAACAGAGTGTCTAAATTTATACATCTTGAATTAATCAATCTTCACTCACTGAATATTTGAACAGATTTTCTTAACATGACTGTATTTTTAAATGGAATGAATCAGCTGCTGCAGCACAGTTCTCAGGTTCAGTCTAGAGGGTAGAACAAAAGGGTAGAATGACACCTCCCAGACATTGAGTCATGCTAGTTCTTGAGTGGTTTGCTATGCAGTGTTTCTGAATGAATCCTGAGAACATTATGACTACCCTAATTACTCCTGTGCATGAATCGAAAAAGGCACCTGGAATCTAAACAATTACAGACTCATTCGGCAGCTCCTGGCCTCAGGATACATGGATGGCTTGCTAGCCATCACATCAGGTGCAGCTGCTTTTTCTAATGTTCTCATGGGCTATTTTGCATCTAGGAACCAAGAAGTAAGACCGAGTATGACTTTTTTTCTGTTTTCCTTTTTTTTTTGTTCCCCAAAATACAAAAGAATTCTCCCTGTTAAAAGGACATCCTTAATTAGAAACTAATCTACATCCAGAATCTATTTTTTCCTCCAAGTAAATGAAAACTGAGTTAAGATAATGAAAAGTACATCCAATTAATATCAAACAGAGATGAAATTTTTTAGTAATCAGAAGTGTCATCAGATATGTACTGCTGTACCTCCAGTTGGTAACAACACAGCTTTTCTAAATTATGCTCTTCCAGTAGAAGTACCTTGAGTAGTGATGTATTATGCATATAGTATTTGTGATGAAAACAAAAATATATTTTCTGTGTATTTGAAATTGAAATGTGTGTCTATTCAATATAATTTTGTCGATTAAACTGAACTAGGGAGGCAAATCTTCAGGGCACTTTAGCATGTGGACTTTAAAAGCAGTGAAAAAATGAATTTGTCCCCATGCAGTAACTCACTGAGAGTGATGTCACATCTCTAATGTGAAGTGGGAAGTACATCAGGGCCTCATGCCATCCATGAAGACTGTTTATACTGGAAATGCCTGCCCAGACTCAGGTTGCTGTCAAATTCTGTGCACTGCACTGGAATGTTGGCTTCTGCTTGAGTTTACACCACTGTGTCTGTGTGATCTCTGGATCCCACAAATACCACTTCTTGTAAGAGATTAAGGAGACAAAAGCAAGCAGGATATACTCATAATGTTCTTGTAAAGAAATAATATACCTTACTTTTTTTTTTCTCTTGCAAATATAGTGCAGTAATTCAAAGGAGCTATCATTTGGGTTTTGTCAGTTGTGACTACAGGACTGAGATCTGGGAAAGACCAGCTACATCAGAAGTCTGGCTGTCTGTCCATTTAAGCCTATGGAAATATCACAGTTGTCTCAAATGGAAAGAAGAAAGTTTCTCCTCCTTCATCCCATTGACACAATGAGGAAAACCCAGATCATTGCTAATATTGAAATTTTAGAACTCATCTAATTCGTTACAAATTAATATCTACATGTAGATAAGCAAGTTACAAATATCCTTTAGGAAGGAATGCATTTTCATTTTTTCATCTTGCATAAAAGCATGTTTTTCAATCACCTTTTCTCAAATGCTATACATCAGATCCTGGAATGGAAGCTGTCAGTTCATTCCATGCATGTGGATGAAGTCTTTGAGGATACCACTAATTGTTTTTGCTAAGGACATTGGTACAAGAAAGAAAAAACAACTATTTCTCTTTTTGCTCTTCATTTTCTATCCTGCTTAATGGAGACAAACACAAGCTCTGTTTCTGTCTGTTTATTGTTGCTAACCCAGTAGCAGATTGTGGGCTGAAGACAGAGTACTGGGCTACTGATGTAGATGGAAAGGTGTTTTTGTTTTCTCAAGTTTGCAGACTTTGTGGCAATCAGTCCTGGTTTTCCCAGATGCCAGTAGCGTGTTCCTTCTTCACTTTCAGGAGCAGAATCAACAGTGCCAGGGGACTGTTTAGAGGGGACAGAGTAAGGCTGATGAGCCAAATCAGACAATCAAGATATGGACTGAAAAATCCGCATAACAGCACAGCCTGCAGTGCTCCTATAAATTCATTACCTGCCAGATACACTTATTTTACTTTTTGAAAGAATTTCTTAGAGCATTTCTTAATGTCATAGAGTACCTTACTGTAGTCCATCAATAAGACTGCAAGGACCAACGAGTAATTTATTTTTATTCTTTTTCCATGGTGGAAAAGCTCAGTCACACTCTCTTATACAACAATTTGAGAAGCTGGTTAAATATGGGATCTGACATTATTCACAAAATTACTGTGGTGGTAAAAGGGACTGCCTGACCAAAAAAGTAAAGAGAAGTAATATCAGGCAATGAAAAACCCATTGTAGAGCATTAACTGAAAAGATTTGCCACTATGAAGAAATTCTATTTGCTTTCTTCTAATACTGCTTATTCAGAATTTGCATCTGTTGATAATTCAGACTGTCAGACATTTCCTTTTGTATTACTTTTCTTTGGACCTTTAAAAGGTATAAAAGACCACTACATTTTCAAGGTTGTTTTCATAAGCCTCAATTAATCCTCGTGCAGTTCATTGAGTATATGACCAAGAAAACCATTTGTATATATCTAGTTAATGTTCCAACGGAATAATAAATGACATCACTAAAGATAATCAATGACATGTAGTAATTCTGATACCCAAACCACCTAATCCTTAGCTAGCTGGTAACCATTGAGCTATGTGTGTCAAGAAAGCCTTGTATTTCATTTTATTGAATAAAATTTTTGTGGAAGACAATTCTCAGGCTATTTATAGGTCAGCTATTTCACAGTAGTGACAGTTTTCCCATGAGAACTGCGCAGGGAAAGCTGAAAGAAAGTACCCAATGTCAATATAGAGACACTGGGGAGGAAACCCAGGAATTTGAAGGGATGCACAGTGTAGACACAGATGCCAGGCAAGACAGCACCCTGGCATAGCTGAAGTTGGCCCAGTTACATCTGTTTTTACTTGCTGAGGAAAATACCTTAGCCCTGATTACTGAAATGTATTGAAAACTGAAGTCAGCATCTACTATTTTTTTGTAGGTGAAGAGTAGAGAGAAAAACATACTACTCCAGAGGTTTTAATTTATATTTGCATTTAATTATAAGTCCGGAAGACAGCAGACCTTCTAAAAGGTAGGCAAAGTGCAACAAAACTAGCATAAACTACATTAAATTACACTTCTCTGCTGCATGAGGAGAGATACTTTGCTGTCTGAGCTGCTTTCAGCCCAAAGCCAGGCTTAGCATTTGTCAGAGTTCCACTGGAAGTCTGTAGAAAAGAAGACCTAGAAGAAGCTGTTGAAGGGTCTGTATGAGGAGTGGCTGAGGGAGTTGGGGTTGTTTAACCTGGAGAAAAGGAGATTCAGAGGAGACCTTATCAGTCTCTACAACTGCCTGAAAGAGGTTGTAACCAGGTGGGTGTTGGTCTCTTCTCCAAGAAGCAAGTAATAGAATTAGGAGAAGTAGACTCAAAATGCTCCAGGAAGGTTTAGATTGAATATTAAGACAAAACTTTTCACCAAAAAGGGTTGTCAAGCATTGGAACAGGCTGCCTAGGGAAGCGGTTGAGTCACCATCCCTGGAGGTATTTAGAAGATGTGTAGATGTGAGACATGGTTTAGTGGTGGACTTGGCAGTACTTGGTTAATGGCTGGACTCAATGATCCTAAGGATCTTTCCCAACATATACAATTCCAAGGTTCTAAGAGACTCTGGAAATGTGTTTTCCCTATCTGCTTTTACTCCTATAGCTTTTGAAGACTTGGGTTTTGTTGCTGAGTTTGCACTGGTCACCAGTGCATGCAGCTGTCAGCACAGGAAGATTTAGGCTGCTCTGCACAGTTGCAAGTGCTTTTCTCTGGTAGATCATCAGTGACCAGAGACTCCTGCCAGCGCTGTGCTAGCATTACACCTTGACCAATCCTTTCTTGTCTGTGTGGGGGTGTAAATGGCAAGATAAAAATTGCTGAATGCACCTGCAGTTTGCTCTAGACAAATTAAGAAACTAAAGGCAACATATAACCCTGAGTGGCAGACCTTGGTATGTGCAGCCAAAGTTGAATTGCTTATGACAAGTGAATTTTCAAAGGGCCTGACTGTATGTGACAACGGCAAGGGGAAGGACAAACAAGTTTGCTCATCTGTGTCCAAACTCATGGCAAGGCATATATGGGCTGCTGAAAACTCATCTAGTTGAGACTGTTGAAAGAGCATATCAGTGTTATTTCTGGTGTTCTCATGTGAGAAACTGATACAAACTGACAAGCACTGTGTTTGCCTGTAAGGGCTGATATCTCCAGTGATTTTAGTCAGCTTAAGTGAGCTCTTCTTCCTGTATTTGCATCACTGTCTTACATTTTACTTAGAGAGAATTGGGACACAAATTGAAGAGGTGGGTTTATTAGTGATAGTTATCTCTAATGCTTCTGTAGGAACCCTACACTAGCAGAATGTGAGATGTTGCTCTCAGAATATCAGATGATCCCATTATTTGACCTCTTAATGAAGGCGACTTATGTTTTTATGATTATGGGAACCAGAAGAGATGCCTCTGGCAGTAACACTGCAGGGCAGATGTGCTGTACAGTGGTCTTCACAGCCTTGACCCAGCACACACCCCAGTCAATACTGTGAAGGTGGTCTGAGTGTTTACTATCCACTGGCACACACTTTTTTCCTCTGAAAAAAAAAGGCAGAAGAGGGAGAAAAGAAAGCAGTAGTGCTCTCTGGGCTGAATGAGCACAGACGTGGACTATGGGGAAAAGTACAGCAAAGCACACCAGCCAAATCTGGAGTCAGAGCCTTAGGTCACCTATCAATAAGCTGTGATGCACATCTCAGTCACTTCAGCAGAATAGCAGGGATGGCAGCAACTTGTTCTTTCAGCAAGAAAACTGAACTAAAGAGATACTGAGAAACCCCATTCATCAATCAATAGAGGTGATGAAGACGAAAGTAACTGAATATATCCATTTTTCTGGAAGCAGCTTCTTCCACTGAATTATCAGACTTTCCACTAAAATATATCAGTGGGCAAAAACTCTACATAACAAATCCTATCCTTAATCAGGTGAAACTACTTCAAGAAGTCTTTCACTGTTCTGTGTGTCTGGAGATCACAGTATCATTTGATATCTCTGAAGATAAAAAAGGTAGGGAGTTAATATATGGTGAATTTGGAGCAGAGGGAGAGGATCAGATGCAGATTGTTGGCAGAGGAAGACTTACTGTATTTGTTGCAGGGCTGACCTACTACTGCAAAGCTCTTTCTAAAGCGGGCTTTGGTGTAGCACAATGTCCTGTCTATAGTCCACATCTATGCATTGTTTCTTCATGGTTCACAGAGAAGGACACACTATTTCACAATTGTCATCCTCAGTTCAGCCAGTGCTACTTCTAGGGAAGAGACTTTTGTGACCGAAACAGTGGCTGCTCAGAGCCTGTAGATCAGTTGGCTCAAAAAGGAATCAAGAATAACCCACTAAAATGTAAGACTGAAATATGCATTTGTCTCAGGAAAGATGAGAAGAGAGTTGCCCAAAACTCCTGTACAGAACTTGGCAGAATAAAATGTGTTGAACTGTCAAATAGGTATAAAATTCATCTTCACGCGATTGAGGGAAAATTTTCATTTGTCTTCCTTTCTCTTCAACACTTTTATAGCAAATTATATATAAAAAACCTGTAAATTCAGCTCCTTACCTAGGAAGCACAGTGCATTTTGAATAGTGATGCTGTTACAGGTAATGAGCATAGACGAGAAAACCAAGTTCAAAGATATCTCTCAGCCTCATACAACGTATTTCAAGTTTTGTTGACCATGATCAAATGCAGTCTTTTTAATTATCACAGATCTTATTGGCTGGCTGAATTTCACAGAACTTAATGTTAGAAATTTTTACATGAAAAACCAAACATCTTAACCAGACAGGTTAAGATGTAATTACATCCTTGCACATGCTAATGTGGGATTGGGCACGTACAAACAAATGCACTCACAGATTTCTTAGTACAGCAGTTAGAAGAGCCTTCTCAAACTTCTGTACTACTTTGTTGTGGAAAATTAGGGAAAACAATAGAAAAGACATCCCTGAAGTGAGAGGGGAAAATTTAAAGGTTCACTTAGCCACTACATGACCAGTCTTATACTTGTTCAACCCCAATAATGGCAATGAGGCTGCAGCAGTCTAATTCATCAGACTAATGAAAGTGGCAATGCAAGTGAAGAGTAAGACTCCAGTTCATCTCCTGCCCTTTGAGAAGAAAAGCAATTTCAGTCACCCAGTGAAGTGTTCATGGTTTGCTTTGACTGCCATTTTGTCTCTAACTGTTGGACATTTCTAAAACCATTATATGACATCTAACAGTCTTGAGGATTCAGCTCCAGACCCTGTCCTGACAGACTTTAGGTAGATTGTCCCAGGCACCAGTTTTACTGAAAAAATGTTTGTTATTCATTCCCCAAATTGAAATAGTTTTTATAATATTATAAATATTATCTTTTGTAATCAGTTTGTCACTGTTGAAATTGGTGTTATTTGAAATTAAATGGTTATTTATTAACCTCATTTCTGTGCAATTCAACTTGTGTGCTAAAGACATTAGTCTAATAACATTTTGATGATCATGACACCGAAAATTTGCTTTTTCCTTGTCATATAGCAAAAATCTTCAGTGTGCACAAGAAAAGTAAGCATATATTTCACATTGGAATTTTTTTTTAATGTGAATTGTTGTTGAACAAAGATAGAAAGTTGCATATGAGATGAAATTAATTTATGTATGTAGATACGAATACAAAGCGTTATCAGAAAAGCTGTTACTCATTAAAAGTCAGAAAAAAATAATACAATAATACAATCCTTCTTTTCCCTTATGACAGAAATACATCTAGTTCACCACAGGAATGAAATCGAATGTCTTTTCTTGAGGATTTCACAATAATTTCCAGGGACATAATCAATTGAAACAAGATTTTATACAGTTCCTCAAATAGGTTCAGGTTGTTTTAAGTCCTTCTAGCAATGTTATCTAAAAGCAAAACAAAATATTGAGACTGTTAATAAATTTACATTCTTGTTTTATCTACCACAAACAAGGGAAACAGACATTTTAACTAGAAAGAGGAAAATAGTGAAACTAATGATGCATAACATGCCAAACAAACCAAATATTACAGGAACTACTCTTTTAGTAAACTCAGCTTCTAGTAATCATAGGTATTATTGGTAATAGTAAGTACTTTTTCTACATGGTCTTAAGAACTTAATTATTTTTTTAAGCAATCCTCAAAATTACTCCCTTATTCCATTTTATTTTTAGTGTAGGTAAATAAACAACATTAGGGGACAATAATTTACTAGCAGCTCCCACAGCCACAGGATATCACGGGTGTCTTCCAGTCATCCAGGATCTCCTGCCCCACTTCTGATCACTGTTGACTCTGCATGTGTCTGGAATGCTTATCACATGTCATGCATGACTGCTCTCTATCTTTGGGGAATCCTTTACTGAATTCTCTTAAAGACTTATCCTTTAAGTCTGCAGTGTTACTCTGCCCACATGCCTTTTTCTTCTTTTGATATGATCTGATTTTCCTAATTCTCTGTACTTCTTTATGTCTACCTCATTTACCATCTGTTTTCTTTTTCACATTAAGGATAAACTGTTCTGCAGTGCTGCTGTGTCTGCTGAGAGTTAGGTTCAAACATGGGCCTACCATTGCCCAGTTTCTTGACTCAAGTCTTCTCAAAGAGGTGAAATTTCAGGCATGGAAATCTTGTTGGAATCATGCCCCCTGATTTTAAAGGGACTAAGAGTTCCCCCATGAGCTGTGGGAATAAAGCATCAGGCACCTACAGCAAACATGAACCACAAAAGTAATGGAAACATTTCATTTTCCTTCTTTGACCTTTTCCTTGTGTGCCAGTGGCAGGGTCGGTTGGCAATACAGTATTCATGGTGGTGAACAAAAGCTGTGTGTTACTATGAATGGATAGGTGTTCTGCCTTGCAGCCTAGTCCTACCTGAATAAATGTCTGTATCCAACACGTGTCTGGGCAAGGACAGTTCACAGTACTGTCTTTCCTCCTAGCTTGTGCTCTGGACATTTGGGGAAGCAAATTTCTCTCTGTACCATGGACTGATTCAAGATTTACCAAAGAGAGAAGTCTCATTTAAGATCTGTTTAGAGATGGTGAGTTAGACAAACATTTTGCAGACCTTCTACTGGCCTTGCACAGGGACACGAACTTCACCCTGAGACTGTGGTTTGGCAACATATTGTCTGACTTTAGAACTCCTAACACCAGATCAAAAAATCTGAAGTACTGTTCCATCTGTGACAGTTCAAATGCAACAAAAAATGCTAATGTTCTGGCAGGCTTCTTGTAAGATCAGGAGCATCTGTCCCTAACATCTTAACTTGAGCTTTGATCAGCCCTAAGCAAATCTATCCCAAGAAGGTAGCAAACCCTGGTGCCGCACAAGCGTGACATTATGATACCTCACCATAACTCTTGGATAACTACATGGCTTGTGCAAAATTACAGCGTTGTGATAGATCTGATTCAGGTCAGGTGTGGACAAGTCTTGCTTTAGTTTTTAATGACTGTGGAAATGTTGCCTTAAGTAAGAGATTTGAAGGGTTAAGTGCACTTGTAATATTGAACACCCTCTTCAACGACTGAAAGAAAAAAAGAAAAGAAGAAAATATAACTCATTTATGGGTACTGAAAGACAGAATATGATTTATAAGCTAAGAACAAATCAGATTGTTCTACCCCTTCCACTGATTCTTTGTGGAAAGGTATGATCAAGATGATCAAGATGAAAATTCTCTGTTTTGAATTGAAAAGAAAATCCTGGGGTTTTGTCCAGATGGAATTTTTTCACAGAAAAGAAATGAACAACAGAGTCCTTCCTTTTGGTTTTCTTCAAGGCAGAAATGATGTCATCTACCAAGTTGTGTGGCAGCTGATGCTGGAGTTAAAGTGGGAAAATTCTTTTTCATTCGTTCACCAGCCACTTTCAAGCACTTCTGCTAAGAAATAGAGAAGGAAATTGGCTATAAATAAGGGTAAACCATCTGTGCATAATTTCTAGTGATCATGGTATTACTATTTGGGTAGCAAAGCATCTTCAGCGATGGTTAAGGCATATCGCTTATCTGGAAATGCTTAAAATCAATATAGAGTATTTCAGCTGTTTACAGGAGGTGCCTTAATGATGCCCATTCTAGTTCCACTGAATGATTTTCATTGTGTAGTAGTATTACCTACTTTTTTACATAAAGAATTTGTCTAAAACTTGAAATTGAAGTGAATCTTAAGTGCTACCACTCTGCAGAACTCCATCTCTACTTTTTTTTTTTTTTTTTCTGATCTGTTGAAGTCTCCTAAAGATAATCCAAAATTCAGATTTAAACCCAAACTTTGTCATGGTTCATTGACAGCTGAGGTTCGCACTGAAACCTGCCTCTTGCCTCTAGCATTTCCATACATTTCTTTCACAGTACTGTTAGAAAATGTGAATAAAGCATTCTGCAATGAATCAATTGATGTTATTCTATTGACCCAAGTGGAAGTATTTTTTGGAACAATTTGGTGGTCTTTGCACTCCTAAATGTGACAATTACAGTACTGGCATGCATAGAAGCCATTATACAATGTCCTCACGGTGTGAGATTTCCAGCTACTGTTACCTTCTCCAAACCATACTTTGTCTGAAATTCCCCTGTTGACAGCTGACCTGTTGAAGCAAGACCTTTTGCCTCAAACAGCAAATGAGTGAAATACCACCTAACATGATGTGTCAGGTTTCGTCACACACCCCTTGGCATCTTGCTAAAGCAGCACAAACTAATAGAGCTTTCTCTTTCCGTTCTAACATAGCATATATATACCTAATATTAGGTGAATATCAAGAGAAACTTAAAGTCAACTGGAAAAGTTTAGCCACGGGCTTCAAGGGCTTTGGTGACATGGAAATTCAATGTCATTTAGGGTGCCATCTTGGCTGTGATGTGAGCTGGGAAGAGAAGCATACTTGGATCACCACCAACTGTTTTACCTTGTTAAATTTAGGTGAAATCAATGACATGCATCTAAATTTTGAATGAAAAAAAATTATTAGAGCCAGCCCCTTTTTTCTATTTTCACAAAGGACTTGGATGTGTTTAAGTTTCTTGAAAGAAATTATATTTTAAAGTAAGTAGAATTTTTGTTTCTGATTCAGCCTTTAGCTTTTGCTGTCAATACTTATATTTATATTAAGATGACTGTGTTAATTTTTCCAACCTCAAATGTTCACCAAAATTCTTCACAGCCTCACTCTTCTTTTATGAAGTTGATTTGTTTGAGTACAAGTTCTGTCAAGCTTTGAGGTTAATGTAATTTCCCTCTCTTCAACAACAGAAAATATGAAACATTATAAAATTTCCTAGCTTCAGAATCCAGACTAGATCTAGACCTTATTTCTTATCTGTGAAAATAAAAAATGACTGAAATATAAATTTAAATGTCTCTTGTTTATTATTCACTAGTTGAAGTTATTTGATAGAAAGACACTTTCCATGGCAGCTCATCATCTCAGCTGTTCATTACTTTGCAGTCACATTCATCTCCATTTGATGTCTATTTTAGTCCAGCAAGGTCTGTTTAGTTAATTTTCCTTAGTAAGAAAAAAAGTTATCTATTTCTTAAAAAAAAATATATATGTTCCAAGTGCAAAGTAACTATTTGGTATCTGAAACAAAGATTATCCTTGCATAAATTATTTTTGTAATTTTTCTATGTCATAACAGATTAACAAAAAGAGAAATGAGGGAAAATGATTCAGAAATACTGTCTCTAAAAGTACTCAAGTTTTCATGCTTTTCCAGCATTAGCAGAAATTTCCATTAGACATCCCTGTTTGATACTGGGACAACTTTTTCCCACTTAATTGAGAAATGCCAACAGTGGCACTAAGTAGCAGCTGCTTGAAGAGTACCGTTATCCTAATTTGCAAGAACTTTAGAAAGACGACACATTTTAGCACTTTCAGGAAATGGAGGCATGTCTACAAAAGAAGAAAAGAGCTCTCATTTCAGTGAAATCTATATATGTGGCATGCTCATATGCAAAATGCCACTTCAGCCAGAGAGTACTGTCTAAAATTCAGAACCTCAGATCACTTTCATCTGTTCTTTGCTAATGACAGGATATATTTTTACAGGATCAGCTGCAAAAACAGCCATATTCTCCTTTGCCAGAACAGAAAGTCTGTCAGTAATAGTCTCTTTCTGAAAGCAGATAAACTAAAGCGCTGCATAGAGATGTGTAAGGATGCATAGAGAGGGTCAGAGGGTGAGTAATCTAAATGTCAGCAAAATACCTCATTACATGTCTCGCAAAAAGGGTAGGGGATCACTGTTCTCCTTTTCACTGTATAACTGGCAGACATTCATCCATGTAGGTTTTTATGTGCTCTGGTCAACAAAAGGTGAGTTATCTGTTTTACTGCACATATCTATCTCAGAAGCAGTTGTATCTCACTCCCCTCTGTCTCTCTCCCTGGCTAATGGACTTGAGAAGATCAGTTTTGACTGTGTGACCAACTCTGTAACAGTGGGAGTTGAATAGTGTGGAAATTATATAAAGGAGGGAATGTCTGATACACCATGTTGAAACCTCAGAAGTTCTGTGAAGTTGGCTAGAAGTATTGATCCTTACAGCTCCTAGCCTCTTACACAAAGTTTAGGCATGGAAAATAGGGAAAATTATTAGGGTACATTAATTTTGAAGGCCAATATTGTTGCTTTCCATACACAACAATTAATTTTTATCACCTAGAATGAAAAAAGTAATGTCTAATACATGGGCACAAAAAAAACCCAGAAGCATTTGAGAAGCTAAAATTAAACAGAAGAAGTCACATTGATTGAATTTTTGGTTGTTTCTAGAAAAATTCTCTTGCTGATATTCATCTATCCCCTGTGCTAAACAGGAAAAGTACAGACCTCTTGCATCTATCAGTCTTCTTATGAAATCATGCTCATTTCCCTGCTTTGATAAAAATGATGCACCATAGCCATTACTCACACAGCTATTCCAGTTTAAAAGTTAATGCTGCTTGAGATTTAGTCATGTTGAATTTTAGCTTATACAAATGAATCCAGTATTAAATATTTTATTCATCTCCAAACTCTAGCTTTTATCCACAAATAACACAAAGATACCTTAGCAGTATTTTTCTAAGTAAGCCCCTTATGGAATTTGCCCTGGAATTTGACTTAAAAACCAAACAAAGTTAATTTATGCTTGCTCACAGATGTGCAGTTACCCTTTCAAACATCATATCCATATTACTCCCCAAAATTCAGATTATCACATTAAAGTAGACATTCTTTAGTCCAGCTGTGCAACATAGTGACAATAAAAAAGATTCCTGAGTTTCAGTCCCAGTGGAGTAAAAGATCTAGATACAGAGTTAAACTGACAATATATAGTCAACAAATGTTGTATATAAACACTTCATAAGATTTAGTTAGTATGTGGTTTTACTAGTAACACAAGGAAATGAAATACAAACGGAAAAGCAGAAAGAATTTCTATTTCCTGGTAAAACATTAGCATAAAGATTCATCATTAAGGTGATAATATTTTTAATGTAGACCTAACACGACCACTTTCATTCCAACAAGAACATTTCTCATTTTCGTCACAATTTAAAATGTCCTACTTCATTACTAGTATATTTTGTAAAAATATCTTTTACTGTATGATGAGAGGAAAGCAGTCATTCTTCTTTTGTTTTGATCCTTTAATTTTTTGAATAGGAAGACAAATAGCTTTGTGCTTTGGAAGACATGAGAGTATTTTCTTGGTTGAGTTACTACACAGCAGTGTCATGGTCTCTTGAATTATCTTCCTCTTCATAACACTAAAAACATTTCCAGTGTCTGCTGACACGACCAATTCTTCAGAGGCCTGATAATTATGACATCGCTTCTTGCAAAAAAGGGATAGGTACCAAGTCTTTATATATATCAAATAAACACTTTTAGTCTCATATTGCCCTTGGATAGCAACCAATGTGTTTCTTTATATCAGTTTCTTTTACAGCAATCTAATAATGGTTGTATTTGTTGGCCTTTTTGGCAAAGTCAAATGGAAGGTAAAGTCCTTGATTTTCTGCCTCATTCCTATTCCTTATTTTTCCTATATTTTATTGTATAGTGGACGCATGTTTTGATGTATGGTGTGCCACAGATTTGTTCATTTATGAATACTGGGAACACTTTCTGCTGCCTGAACAGATGGAATCAAACGCCTGCACTTGCCAAATTTTTGTATTGATTGTTTCTAAGATGCTTTAACTGTGTCAGATATTCCTATGAGTTATAATAACAAAACTACTTAAAAGTGACAAATTTATGAAAATGTCAAACCTTAGAGCGCCCTGCTTTTTACATTTCATATCATCAATTTAATGGATATGACTTATGCAGGTAACCTTTTCCAAGGTAATAATTAGCATCTTTTTTATCAAAGGTTTGCTTTTTAAAAGGTGCTCACCACATACTTTTGTCCCTAAAATGTACAGTTTTCCCATTATCTACTCGTTCGTTGTTCTTGTTTTCTGAAACCTCAATGCATGTACATATTGTATAGAAATGTGGCCTCCTGCAGGAGAGAAGAAACATTGACGCACCAGTATCTCCTTTAATAACGTGTTTGGCTTTCAAATTTCAGCATATAGTTAAAAAGTATACCAGATCCTTTATCAATATCCCATCAAAATCAGCCAAAACTTCCTCAAGGCTCTGATGCACTTTCATATCAAGCCCTACTGATATTAATAATTAAAAGCAATAGTGATTCTGAGGATTACTCAGGAGAAAATCATGCTTTATTGTATTAGAAATCAAGTTCAACAAGTAAAGAAGAACTAAGTAAGACAGTTACTTTCTTGCCCAACTGGAATTTTGTAAATGCTGGTGTTTAATATCTAGGTTTGTAGAAGTACACATTCTATGTTCAGGACAGGTCACAGGGTGGTTTAACCCATTAGGATGTCACAGAATACAATGAACTTGATCGTCTTATTCCAGAGCATACCAAACATTTTTTTTTCATCTGATGACTGTCCACTATTCCATTTGACGTGCCTGACTGGCATTTAATCAGGCAAGGTTAAAGACTTTACTGGATTTATTAGACACAGGCTTGTATTCCATTGCCAAAAATGTTGAGAGTTGCACAAACACTAATATGATTCATGGTTACTTAGATATAATTCATACAGATCTTTCATTTACTTTTACTCAACAGCACCACTCATATTCAAGAAACTGTCATCACATGAATGTAAAGAGTGAAGGTTTTCCTAAACTGCTGCTTAAACTTCCAACTCATGATCAAAGAGTAGAGATGGGGGAAATATAAAAGAGGATTAAAAAGTACTAAAACAGAATTTCAAGTGAAAATTGTAGTGGTTTTCCCAAATCAAAAGTTTAACTCATGAATTTCAGGTCAAAGTAAAAGAACTGCTTTAGTAATCTCAAAGCATTGTGATTTGATTCAAACTTTTACTCTTAGTAAAAATTAATTTATATTTCATTAAAATGTTATTTCTCATGAAAAAATGAACTCTCCATTTTGAGAGATCAAGATATGCTACTCTGAACTTTCCTGAAATCCATGTTTGAGCATTTATAACTGACAAAAATGGATCTTTTCTTGAAACAGTCTTTTGGTTGTTCTTTGATGAAAGTTTGGTTTTTTTCTGTGAAAAAAATTCTGATTTTTCACCTGTAGGAACACAATATCAAATACTAGGGTATCCAGTGTGTCAAAACCAGCCCATGCACTGTAAATCTGAATGACAAGCAAGTGAAATGTAAGCACTTCCTATCTAAAACCTCAAGTCTTTAAAGGACAGAGCAACAGGAGAGTACTGATAGAGCTATCTAGAAAAAGTTGGTATATTTCTGTTACAAAAGCAATCCTGAACAAAGCTGTTTTATCCTCCACTTCTCCCTCTTCTGGAGACTTTCTTCATCACTGTAATATGATTGATGACACTTTAAACGTCTTGTCATTCTTGACTGAAAGTCCCTCTGGCTATACCTGTGTTATCTTCCCAGAGTAGATCTGAGGCTGGAATGATGGATAGCCATTAGTGATGGATGACTTGATGAATTATCATTTTCCGTGTTGACATTAAAGAGGACCACTGAAGGTGGATTTACTATTGATCGGGTTTTACACAAGGAGTTGAAGCTGAGGCAGTATGTGAGCTACTGGCACTGCAGGAGAGGTGTTAACTGCATTTCACACCGATTCCTGGCCAGGACAGATTCCAGTGGTTTTGTTAATTGGGCTCACCCCCATGTAGGTATATGGAAACAGAGGTGATCTGCCGTTTCAGTATTGGCTCATCACAAGTCAACAAGCTGAGATGCATAAGTTCACCCAGACCTTGGTTTTTAATAAGAATGCCCACTGAACCCTAACCACAGTCATGTGAGAAAATCTCATAGAAATTTTTTTCTTCTCCAGTAATGATGAATCATGTTAAAGTTAGTTGGTTATGAAAGACTTTCAATATTGCAGTAAATCAATATAGTCTTTTTGTTACCAAATCTCAAAACACAAGCACATGACATTGACACTTATAAATTCTTATTTTAATAACCATGAAAAAATTGTTGATGGAAACTAAAAATATCACATATGTCAGTGAAAGCAAAAGTAACAGGACATTTCTAAATTTCTAGTGTTGTATTTCAAGGCAAGAAATTATCTCTCTCTCTCTGAAACAGTTTATTGTACACAGGACAGAAGTCATCCATCTCCCATTCTAACTGAAGTCTCAAAAATTTGAGAGTATTAGTGTATTTATAGAACTAATTGACAGTAGATGAATTGCTACCATTAACAACATGACTTAAACATCATGACTGTCTGACAAAAATCATTCTCATTCTTCCTTTTCAATCTAAAACTTACTTTTTTCTCTTGAATAGAGCTGAATTCACCTTATTTGACTGAATATTAAATGACAGAAATTAAGCTGCATATACTCTTTAGACTTTATATTAATTCAAAGTCATTAATGAAAGTATATATCCTTTATAGTGAAGGTAGAAGAATTCTGTCAATTTTAGGCTTTCATAGAAGAAAATTATAAAAATACTGGAAATGGGCATTTATAAGCATTGGAGTATTCTGAATATATGATGCTAACCAACATTAGTGCACTTGAAATTCTGTGGTTTATGAACATCTGAAATGTATAAAATACTTTTAAAGTATACTTATAGAGAAAGTACCTGATACAATGAACTTGTAGGTGAGAATTACTTGACCTTATAAAAGTAGCTTCTGCTTTCAGAAGGCAAAAGCAACTTATTTAGTACTCTTCTGATGAAGAGTAACATTAATGGGATGATTATGAGAAGTAATGCACATCGATTCAATCAACTCAAAACATTCTGCAGTTAATTACTATCTGAAAATCAGCATCTGAACATCCAAAAAAACAACACAAGTTGCCTGCACTCAGTATCTAGATTCTCCTCAGGACATGTTGGATGTCACAAAACAAATGAAAATGTTAATACAATTTAGTGCTGCAGTACTTTCTCACTGCTATTGGCTATTAATGATCTCATTGTACTTCTTGCAGTTAATTAAATGCTTGTGTTTGAGTCAGACTTTACATTGTCATTTCACTCACCAGTGTCTGTTAGCTGTCTATGATATTCTTTATGTTTTTGTTTTCAGATTTTTGTTCCATTGGAAATAATCTAAGCAGTCTAAGGTATACCTCTTTTGATTTCAGAAGTAGAGACTTATTGGTAATTGATAAGGCTGTCACCTCAGTACTTGTTTAATGTGCACCACAACCCTTTAGGTTCCTCCTTGGAACTGTAAATACACTAGTTTATAACATTCAAATCTGGTTTTGTGTTGCCTTTAATCTACTTTGCTCTAGTTCCTTCCAAAATGGACAAGACAAGTAAATTGAGGAAGCTGCAGGAGAAACTTGGGTATAGTATAAGAACATCGAATTTAGAATAAGAACTGAAGTATCCCCGAGTGGTCTTTCAGCTGTTTAAGGTACATTTCAGTCATGCCTCAAAAAACCTGCAAGTCTGGATACATTGATGCAAAACTGGCAAGTTTCAAGTGTGCATATAAATTGTTTACAGACTTTCAAAATACCATTATCATCAAAAAGTGTCCATAATACAGGCAATGTCAGCTCTGTCTTCCAGGTGCTTAGTACAGCTCAGGAGAGACAACAAACTTTGATACAGTATTCTTGATGATTACTCTGGCTATTTTCCATTGATCCTGCTATGCAGAAATCCTTTCCCTTGGCTACAGGTAGCTTAGAGAAGCTTTGATCCCTTATTCCCCTTTTAATTCTGTCAGAACAGATATTATCACTTTACCATAGGCTTACTACAGCTCAGTCCTGACCTTTCTAACCAAGTGGCACATCTCTAATAACAAAATAATGTTCCCTAACCCTGAAACTGAATGTTGTAACATAGTTCAGATCAGGCTGGTTAGACTTCTTCCAACAAGTAGATTTGCTTCATCCATACCCTTTACTGGCCCTCACATTGTCCCTCTCATCATACCCCTAAACTGTTTGGGAATATGCTATTTGGCTCAAGTCAAATAACCTGCAGATAATTAAAGGTTGCAGTTGATCATAGGGCAGTGCTTGAGCCTGACCCCATTTAGTTTCTTTGTGAAGATATAGCCAGTAATTTCACAAGCAGCAAACTCAAATTACAAGTAAAAAAAGAGAAATCAGAACTGAATCTGTCCTGCAAACACCCATGATACCTTACTCATGAAAAAAAGATTAGCTGCTGCAATCATGTTTGCTTTTTTGAGAATCATTGTTTTAGAAATCAGGAAGAACTGCAGTGTTATTGATACATTAAACAAAGCAGGAATGCAAAGAAGCAAAGAATCATTCATGCTAATGACACACATAAAAAAACTGCTCATGAAATAATTCCAGATAATGCATTAATGTGAAGCATACAGCAAAGACCCTCAAATATTTACTCATTTCATAATCCAAATATCTAATAACATGGCTAAAAGTGGTTGATTTAAAAGATAGCTTTTACTCAAGAAAATTAATTTCTAAAATTTGTTGCAGTGTTTGTATTTAATATAATAAATCTGATCCGGTTTAGAAATAAAATGCTCTAAGTATCTCGGTCTCTAATGAGTATGGTCCATGCTAGTGGCGCTCCTAGTGTAACATTATTTTGGTAGTGCCAAATGCATCAACCATTTTGTTAGAACAAAATAAACTTTCACTATCAGTACCAATCTTTGTAAATATATGCTGTTTGGAATTGATCATCAGTTGCTAATTAGCAGATAAGAATGTCAAGCTGCTTGTTTTGACTAACACTACAGTAAGTGATATTTTTTTTAGTCTGAGAGAACATTTAGTGATAAAGTCACTAATAAAGCAAAAGCAAAGGCCACAAGCAAAAGCAAAGGCCCCACACAGAAGCAAAGTAAAACAAAAGATTTATTCTCTAGTTCCCATCAACAGGTGATGTCAAGCCACTTCCTGAGAAGCAGGGCTTTGGTATGTGTAGTGTGTAGCAGTCACTCCAAAAAAAACCATCCTGATAATTAATGCCACACCTCATCCCACCCCGACTCCCATTTCCCCTAGATTTTATCACTGAGCAGATGCCATACAGTATGGAGTATTCCTTTCCTCATTTAGGATCAAGTATTTGTGTTCAGATTGATGTTATGTGTGTGTTTAACTTTCTTCTAAAACAGTAAGGATTTAATATGACCTTTATTTTAAACATAATTCAAAGCTATCTAGTGAATGAAATTGAGTAAAAGTTGAAGATTGGGCATATGTTAATTGATTTACAGAATCAAAATTTCAGATTTCTGGGCAAAAAATTATTTAAGTCCTGACCGACATAGAAAAATTAACCACGTTCATTGTTACACTGAAGAATACTCATTTCATAATTCAGTTAGACAGTAAAGTGGTTGGATCACTATAAATTGGGCTTTAATTAATATAATTACATAAAGTAAAATGATGCATTAATATTCTATGGATTAGCAAGCTAAATAAAATTTTTAACCTCACTAGTGAAGTTTCCCCAAAACTGCAGTAAAAACATACCTTGCAATGAAAGTACAGTGTGTTCTAGACCCAACCAAGTGCTCAAATCATTGGGCTACAGAGTCAGACCTCATCTGGCTCATTTTTTGTTCCCAAAAACGTTGAATTTTGCTGGACTAATGTGCAGAAATAAATGTTTTGTAAAAGTAATGAAGGATGTCCCAAAATACAGTTTCCTTTGAACTGACCCTCCCATTTGATCCTGCCTATATAGCTCGTACACATGTCCCAAATGTGTAAGTTCTAGAATTAAATTTCTACATTTAATGAAGTGGATGGATTCAAGTCTAGCGTTTTCTAAGTGACTGATCTACCCAAATATGATAATAAAGGTATATATTGCTATCCTCCTTCTCTGTCAGTTCAGCCAAGGGGATGTTTCAGTCAATTATCAAAAATAGTCTCTAAGAGAAAATTCTTTGGCAGAGTAAAGGAAAACAAACCAAAATCACCAGAAAAGAAGAAAAAGTGCAATAATTTACATATTTAATCTTTCTTTTTTCATTTTTTGTTCTCTGACACCAGTAAAATTGGATTATTTTTCATATGAGTAGATGTAGCTAAATACTTGTTGGGCTTTCATAAGACTTTTTAATTTAGGTGGCGAGTGTATATGTATATATGATTAAATTTATGTGTGTGAAAGATTTTACACTTCACTGTTACCCTGCAAGATTGTTTACAGCTAGATGAAAGGAAACAAACCCAATATTTATATTACAGGATTGGTAGGAGGTCAATGTATTACAGTTTTATTTATTTTTACTTCATTGCTTTGCTTTTCAGATTATCCACTATCAATGTATGGAGTTGTATTATGCTGTGTGATGAGATTCTTGCTGGACAAACACGTTTTGTGACTGTCCACTGAAATGTAGGAATATTTTCCTCCCTGTCTGCAGCTCATTGGTGATTTTACAGATGGATTTTGAATTATTTTTGGACCCAATGTTTTAAGAGATGCTAGTGATAACTTAATTTAAAGCAAATCAGTGGTGTAATTGAAGATGTCAGAGGACATCGCCAGACAGAATGAGAGAGTATAATACTTTCTTAACCATATGTTTTAAAGCCTTTCAGTATATTTCTCCCATTTATCTTTGCACTATATTAAAATCAGTCTCAACCAATGTTTAGCATTTTTTGAATGACAGAAAAATGGACTGGAGGGTTCTGTCTTATGTGTGTAATAATAGTACTGGTTATGAGACTGTGAGAAATATGAACACACAGACAGTTAGAAAAAGACCAAGGTGGTGTAGATATGAGTGAAGGTCAGCTATGGACATTGGAGGCATTGGCTTAAATACATATATTTTGGATTTGAGAAAATGCGCATCTTCTGTTTGAATTTGACTTTTATGAAGTTCCATTAACAAATATCGATAAATCAAAAGGCACAACTGCAGTGGAAGTGTGTTACTGCACTTTCACTATGAATAGTTTCGTCAAAATTGTTTAAAAGGGAAAATCTAAAAGTTTATGTGCTTTTTTAGTACAGAACATTATTAAATGTCTTCGAGTTGTAGCTTGTAGAGAACCTTAAAACTACTACTGCAAATATTACTGATCTTTTACACTAGAACAAAGATGTGTCATCATCTATGTTTTTTCTTAGATTTCCTGTTTTGCTGAGCTAGAAATTTTCAAACAGCAACAAACGCTGCCACTGATCTGTGCCTATGTAAACTTATCTGATAAGAAATCTGATTCAGAACCAGTTTAATTTTCAATGTAAGTGCAGAATTGCAACAGAATTATTGGCAGTGATGAGAAATCTTCTTGCAGTCTTATGCCAAGCTTATTTTAAGACCATTGTGGTTCATTCTTGCTGACGCCAGTCTACATCAATTACCATTACCAACAGTTTGGATCAGTGCCATTGATTAAGAATCACTGACCTTTGAAAAGATAACGATGTAGAATTTACAAAAACCTAATTTCTGCACAATTTTAAGTAAAATACATGCGGGTTTTTTTTTTTTTTTTTTTTGAGAAATACATCATATAAGATGAAGGATTTCCCTCAGGGATCCAACTCAAACAGCTAGAAGTACTTGCCATGATGTTCTATATAATCAATTCTGACTGTTAGAAGTGTTCGGTTTGTAAATTTTAGCTAATTATGTATTAGATAATGCCCGATTGTACTAACTATGCAAGATGGCTAAAAAGTTTTATTTTTCACCCCCAAAACTCTTTAATGATTACAATTCAGCTTTTTCATTTCCTCTTGCTTTAGAATTAGCATTTAGTTAAGGCTCAGTTGACTGATGTTTTGCTTCATAATTAGAAAAGACTTTGCTTAAAAGTAATCATCCTTTTACATTTGACTGGTAACAAGGGGGAATGATGTATACAAACTGTATAATTGAAGACAATATACCACTTAAAATTAATTTAGATGATTATTCACTGTAAACATGATAAAAATTACTGAGTTTTTTTTGGTATCCATAGGAATTTGATTTCTGGAAAGATTTCATATGTAGGGTAAATAATTCCAGAAGTCTCTATGTAAGAGGTGCAAAAATACTGCATCATGAGTCAAATTCATTAATAACACCATCAGCAAAAGTATAAGGTTTCTCAATCTTTATTTTACTTTGTAGAGGCATAAAGGAATTTTGATTCTCATATCCCTATTTTTGGATTGCTAGTAAATGTCCTGTATTAACAATTTAAAGAAAATAAAATTCAGGATTTTTTCAATGATAAAAAGATTATCAAGATTTAACCTTATCTACACGACCATTTTGCATATAACAATTTAATCCACTAGCCTTAGTTGTATCCAGCTCATCTACTTGATCTTTTAAATCAAGTATCAGAATGCATGATTAACTGAAGTCAATTCTTGACCTCCTATATGAATCTCTCAAAATGAAAGTCTAAGCCTGTATACTGCCTTTAAACTTTTATGAAGCCACCTAGCTTATTTCAGGATTGAAATTACAGGGCTTAATATATTCAAAGCTAATTATAAAGTCATTCTGAGTAGAACAGAGACAACCAAAGCAGATGGAATCCATTACCAATCATATTCCCGAGACTGTGTGGCATTATTAAAATATATAAGATTTCCATGTAGTAGTGTCTGTTTTAATCAATTTCTGTTTAGGTACCAACACCAGAGCTACTTCTATAAGCTTTACATAGATGTTACCTCCACTCATTGCAGCAATAGGTTCTGTCCTACTTGACTCTTTCATCTTAATTAAATGAACAAGTTCAAAATAAATTTGGATGCTTAAAGAGCAACAAAACCTCAGAAAAAATAGTTCAGGATTAATTGAAATTAAAAGAAATATGAGAAGCATGTTTAACAGCTGATGGGTAAGACAATGTTACTTTGGATGGACCAAGAAAGAAATTGTTCTCCATTTGGAAGCCCCAAGGAAAAATCTGGAAAAAAAAAATTTCTTGTTAGCATGCCTGCCCCCACTCCCCCTGCTTCCTTCATCTTAAGGAAGAGAAAAAGTAGGGAAGCAGGACAGTAAATGCCACTAGATTTTTAACTTCTAGTAAGCTTTCAAAATTCATTTAGCCAGACTGAAATATATTTCTTATTCAGACTCCAAACTAGTCCACACTATCAGGTCATGAGTGCAACTTAATATATCTTGCCTTCCATAGTAGCTGGTTAGCTGAATAATACCCTAACCACTGCTGTATCATTTCCATCGCAGAGCTGGCTTGGGTCCACAGGTCCTAGGGCTCTAGAGAGGTCTGTTTATCTGCGAAATCCACTTTGACATAATAGCACGGAAAAAAAAATTATCAGTAGGAAAGAACTTCTATTAGTTTGAAAAATTATCAAAATCAGATATGAAACTAAGCATAAAATTGCAAGTTTAATCATCTTAGCAGGAAACATAGCCAACATGTCCACAGGACTATTGATTATTCTCTACTGTTTTAAGTTTCACAGCTGAAGAACAGGCTCATGGGACTGAAGATGTGGAAAATAAGATTTATAATTTATAAATTAAGATAATGATGTCTTAAATTCCCGTCTCAACATTATGTTACTTTCCATTGTATATCACTCACACTTGAGCAAGTCTCCTGGTTCCTGCTGTCAGCTTATTGGAGACAGTCAGAAGAGCTTCAAGTTACTTATTTTGATCTATAATCCTTTTTATCCAAAATTCATACTGTGTATGCTAGTTATACTTTCCAAATTAGATCATTAGTTAAAGAAATTGGGAAGCAATTTATCAAATACTGTAAAATAACACAGTAAATTCTTAGTGACTATCTGTTAAAAAGTCACTAGGAAAAGGCCATAAACGGCACTAGAAGTAGATCCCATTTAAGCAGAGAGATGAAGATTAGTCCTTTTTCTTGAAGAATAAGAGCAGTGGACTCAAGACAACTGAGACTCATATTGGATTCAAAGGTGAAGTTTCTGTTTCTTGGCATCTGCTCATCATGTGGATCTAGTACAGAAAAATCTGCCTCTGCTCTGGTGTGCAGCGCCTGCCCTCAGGAAAGGATTTGCAGATCTGAACAACTAGGTGGAGATGCTCATTGTGATGTTCTGTGTCGATCTTATCTATTTAGACCCCATCTGATATTTTTTGCAAGCTAGCCTGAAGCAATGCACTCCAGCCACTGAGTTGCAGTGCAACAACTTCTAGCCTTTGTGTGGGAAGAAAACATGCTTTATTTAGGAGTCCTAATCCAAGGTGCACCTTCAAACCTGGCTGGCTTCCACTGATGTGGGATCACTTCAGCACAAAACACTCTCACACCTGAAATCAAAGGAAAAAATCCCCAGCTCTAAAATTTGTCTTTATGGAGGAAATTTTCTAATAGGGTAGCTTTTTTCCAAAGTACATCTAGGAAACTGTTATAGCTGCCACTAAAAATACTGCAACATCACCCAGGTTGAATGGGTTCATGTTATCACTTCTTCAAAGTCTTAGCTCTTCATTCATCCAAGATGGGAACTAGTAAAAGTGTAATACTACCCAGGAATTCCACACTCCTGGATTTTTCAGTTTACTTTGAAGTACCACAAGTGAGATGACTCACCAGCTCAAGGTGCTTCTTCACTCACTGACCATAGCAGGGGTCTAGATGACTAGGTCAGACTAGAAGTCTAACTCTTACATAGCAAGATAAATCCCAAATTGACTTCATTAAGGTATATCTAGAAATTTCTTATAGATCTAACTCTGGATAGGACAACACAGAGAGTGAGGAAAAAATATTTCAGCAGCAAGTATGCATCAAGCTATGTTCCATAAAACCTAAAATTATTCTTAAAAATAAGAAGGCTTTCTCCACTTAGGCAAGACAAAAATAAGTATTTAGCTGAAATTGTGTGAAAGCCAGCTTGTTTCTATGGTTGCGTATTACTGGATTTCTCATTTATGAACTTTAAAATTAATGTATGCAATAAAGCCAACCGAGTAGAGTTCAATATGAAGCCTATGAAAAACCTATCACCTGCCCTTCTTATAAAGCAGATGGAAGACATGTAGCACAAAAAAAACCTAATAGGGGAAACAAACTGATTAATATGGTAAAAATTCCTGCACTTGCAGCACTAATGTGTTTATTGGCAGAGATGCAAATATGCATGTAGCCTACTTTCATTTTCCCAGAGCACAACCGAATTAACGCTGTCACGTTGCTCAGGGTAACAGACTCCCACCTAAGAGTCCTCCTACGTCACAAGATCAATGGGACTCTGGAAGTTACAGCAGAAAGAAATTATAATGTGCACAAAATTGTTGGAACTGATAAAGAAAACACATTTACCCTTCATGTATTTTTAAAGAGATTCTTTTTCATTATGACTTGTAAATGGCTCCTCTGTGAACTGCACAGATAAAATTAAAAGAGGCTTTTTTCCCCCCAGCTTTTGGAACTCTGTATGGATCCTGTCTCGAGGATGTTAGTATTTCAGGATTATAGATTAAGCTAGTCCAATTCCCTGTTTTGAGTCAAGGTCAAGTATAACTGAACAGCTTCTGACAGATATTTTTCTCCTATGTTAATCATAAAAACATTCAGAACAGAGATTCAACTTCCCAAAATAGCTTGATCCTCTGTTTGAAAACCCTTACAATTAACAATGTTTTCTAATAGCTCATCTTATTAACTGTTGAAGAAAATTTAAACTGCTTTTTTGGTTTGTTTTTTTTTTTTTCCTAGACCTGTGCTCTACGACTCTGTAATGTTATTCATTACCATTTTCTTTATTAAAATGTCACATATTTGAACTTCTTTGTGGTCCTTGCTCTGATTTTTTTTCTGACACTGTTATCCTACCTTTTCCTCTGCAGCCTTAACAATCTCATTCCTGGATACAGATTATTTCCAAATTTCCTTTCTTACTGATTTTTCCTGAGTTCTGTCTAACTGACAAATGTTTGAAACTCTTCTTATATACCAGAAAGACCTTGGAATAGAATAATTACTGTCTTAACAGTAATGTATCTTACAATGACATCTGGTTTTAATGGAAAAGCTACTAAGTTGAAAAGATATTTCCAGACTTTGTATTAAGCTTCTGCAGCATTGCATTCAGCTAGTTAATTCTCAGTTTGTGGTTATGTATTTGATTTTCTTTCCTGGATGTGATATCTCCACCTAATACTAAGAAAAAGCATCTTATTGATATCACCATTTCTCCAGTTTATCCACATCATTTGAATTCAAATCTGATCCTTCAGAGCATTTTTGGGCTAAATATCATACAGAGATTTTATAGTCATGGGCCCTATTTTTTCATCCAAACATCCCACCAGATACATCCTTCTGATTTGACAACAGATCATTGACAACTGCTCTGAGAATGCTGGTTGTTAACCATTTGTACTCTGAATTAACACTTTCTTCTTTTCTGTCTTTCCCTGACTTCCCCACTGCAGCACTGGATAGAATGCTATGTCCAGAGGGATGTTGGTATCAAGATGTTGCAGTCATCCTTATGGAATTTACAGATCAGTAGTCTCGTCAAAAGGTGATGATCTGACATTATCTGCTCTTGACAAATTCATATTAGTGGGTTCTTATTAGCTCTTAGGTGAATAAACATATTTCTGCATTGTTTCAAGAACCAAAGTTAAATGAACTGTTCTATAAATCTGTCACTCCTGTTTTTCTCCATCACAGTAAGTTTTATCTAACCTAAGCATATATATCATCTCTCCATCAGAGAGATGTACAGAATGTACAGATGTACTATGTACCAGATGTACCTGATGTACTGGTATTAACAGTAATAACAATTTCAGGTCAAAAATGCAGATGTCTTTGTGAAGTGTCAAAGCAGAAAAAAACATTGATGATATTCTCTGTCTCATTCAAGATATGTTCAGGCTAAATTAAGTAAATATTGTTTCTTAAAAAAAATATGTATTTATTAAAATATTTAAAAATAAATTTGATGTCCCTTACCAGTTGAAATGCTTGCTGCATGTCAAAATTTAGGATTTTTTTTCACTCTTACCCTGTTTTCTGCATTAATTCATTTACTAGAGTTCTCTTTTTTTTGATTTTCATATTATGTGGTAGCTATGATATCTTAACACCCTGCTGAATAAATGTAGGAAATTGGTATATTAAGTAGTGTCTTTATTTAACTCATTTCAATATGATTTATTTTTATTTAAAAAAAAAAAGTTCTCTAAACAAGTTTCAAGTAACCCTTCATTCCAAAGCTTAAATGAAAAGATAGTGTAAAAACAGAGGAGACCCTGTTAATTTGAAACTAAGACAGAAAAAACGCACCAATTTAATCATGTAATACATTCTGATTAAATATAAAAACAAGTTTTGGTTTTAAGTTAGAAATAAGTGGAGCGAATCTCAAAATGATTGTAGTTTTTGAATTTTTGGAAGGTAAAAAAACAAACAAAAAAACCCCCCAAACCCAAACGAACAACCCACAATACAAAGAAACAAACCCAACAAACCAACAAACGCAAACCAAGAAACTGTAGTTTTTTAAGAAAGGTTGCCTCCTCGAGGCTGAGGAATACCCTCTGTAAAATGCTTACGTGTGGGGAGAGGAAGTGAAAATTTGGTTATTACACATTGTTTATGCAACATAACTTTTCTGGCTTGTTTGTCCATTATCTCAACTAGAAGACTGAATTAAACTTTCCTAGAAAATATATCAGGGTTTTGTTTTTTTCTGTTTTGTATTTTTTTTTTTTTACCCTGGAAAAATGTCTGATTTGAGGTTAACAAGTTTTAAAATTTTCCCAATATTATAAAAGTGAAAGTAACAGAGACACTTGAACCTCTTATGGCAAGCAAAGATCTAAAAGTGAGACACTGGGTGTGGGAAGAAACATCTTGAAGAAATGGATATCTTCTCATTAATGGTGGCCCCTGAGCCAGAACAAAAAATGGAAATTACTCCAAGTCCACATGGTAAAAAAGCCTCAGTTGAAAAAATCATTTCTTCCCTTTCCCTGTACTGAAGACAAGTTTCTTGATGTTGATATGACAAACCAACAAACACGCAACCTGTCAAGAGAATCTTAAACACGATACAACTTGTTGGGTTCCAGATAATGAGAACTTGATAAATACAAAAAAAAAAGGAGGGGGGCAACCAAGAAGTTGGAATTGCTCAGTGGATGAAGTGGAGACTTTTAGATTAGAGTGTGAAAAATCCCTCTCTAGATCCCATTTACACTACTGACTAGATCTCCACTGACTAAAAGGAGATAGTAGGCACTTGGTTTACGTGTAGAAATCTTTGTTTAAGATTTAAAGTAAAGGACGTAGCATTAAGTTCCCCATGATGGATAAGGGATGATGGGTTATTCATAGTGTGAAATAAAACACATCACACAACCAAACTGCTGACCTTTCTCCTTTGTGGTCAACTTTATTTTTTTAAAGAGGAGGAGATGGCATTTGGGTATATGAGTTTTGCCTTGTGATTGATAACCACAGACAAATATCACACTTTTCCTGTTCATGCACATACAAATATCCCATGACAAGACAATGAGATAAACACTACAGGACAGGGAAGATGATTGAGGAAGTCCCCGCGGAACTTAGACAATCACAGGTAAGTCAATATTAGAAAAATATACAGTCTTATTAGGGGAATATTGTAACACTTTTAGTTTCTCTTGATCTATGCCACAGTTTTACATTTGGTTCTTTTGTTCATTTGGCTAACAGCTTCTTAGACAACATAACAAGCAAGCAAATTATGTTTACTAAACACTTGCATTTTGGCACTCAAGGGGACCATCAACTAGCTTTGCTCTATTTAGTAATAAAAGAAGCATAGCGTCTAGTAAAATATCAGTGAGCTCATGACAATTGTGTGCATCTTGAATATAACTGGAGTTTCAGATTTTTTTTTGCTAGCATCAGTTGTAGTAGATTAAAGAGAAACAAACATGTAAGGATCAATTAAACCAAAACATTTATATGATTAGAGGAAACCATATATGAGTGAGTGTCCAAAAGTTTAACTCTGACAATTAACGTGGGTTATGTGCTCATTAGAAATCTGTATTTTGCAGCTAATCAAATTTTTAGCCTTTGTATGAGGTTGATCTTTGTCCCTGTTAACTGAAATGTATATATTTTCTTTTGCATTAAGTCAATTGAAAAAATATGCAGCAAGTGATTACTTTAATTCCTCTCCTCCATGTACATATATATATTCACAATGTGTACAAAGACACGTTCCCTTGCACATGTGCACATACCTGTACATGTCTGAGTTGAGACCAAATCCATCTTCAAAACCTTTTTTTTAATGCATTTTAAAGCCTAAAGAGTGAATTTGAAAATCTGACTTCAGTTCTCATATAAAATATTTTGTTTACTACCATGGATTGTTTCTAAGTACACCTATCTACAAGAGATTCTAAACAACTCTTCCTTCAGACATAATGTTAATGTTTCGTGTGTTCCCGTGGCTGTTTCTGTATTGTACTGTGCTATTCTGAATAATGAAAGTAGTAAGACAGATTGGCACTCAGCAATAGCCTAGAGATTTGGGCAGATTTAACATAAAAGCAAGCCTGGTAGGAGAAACAGAAAATGGAAAATTACTTCTGCAGAAGTAACCTAGCCACAAGGGAAGACAGTGGTCCAGCTGCCTGTTTTTGCTATAAGCAAAGAGAATTGTAAATTGATTGAGCTTTTAGATGTGTTCAGGTAAGGGCCAATGCTAATTCTGTGATAATTTCTTCTCAGTTTTAATGTTCTACTGTGACATGCAGTGTTAATTATTTCTTGAAATGTGAAGTTTTCCTGAGAATAAGGTTTATGCAGACCAGAAAAATAGGCACCTGCTGCTTCCGTCAAATCCTGCAGTTATTTATCAGCTGTTTCTGCGGATCCATTATATATGCAACAGAAAGCACAACGGGCAGAACAAAATAGCAGTCTAAAAAGAGAAACAAAGGTATTATTTTGGCAGTCCAACAACATTAATTTATTTTCCATTTATCATCACACAGCTTGACTCTAAGGGTTTGGCAAAAGAAGCAAACCCAAATTGAGTCATATTATAAGATCCTATTCCTATATATTTTTAGGAATACATACAGCATTCCTCTTTCTCTTCTTCAGCAGCAGCAGCAGCAGCAGCTTTTGCACTTTAAGACTTCATTATGGCATCACATAATAACTTGCATTAAACCTACTTTTATTAATTCTCTTACTATAGTCAAAAGTATAGTTCCTTTCCAAACTGCTTTGACAATGTGGCGAATACACACATTAAGTCTGACAAAAATCTGTAGTAGCTTTACACCACGGACAAAAGTCTGCTATTTCAGAAGGATGAGCTCATCAGTGTTGTGAAGCAAATGTGAATAAAAAGATTTGTATGTTTTTTCCTAGACTACTTATTCCAGCATGACTGGCCTACAGTGAAAGAGAGATTACTATTTACTTTTATAATTTTTATAGGTTTCCACTGTAGAGCAGTTTAGACTGATACTTCAAACAGCAGATGAAAATATGGAATATTTGTTGCAGAGTTTATAACTTAATATTGTTAATTACTTAATTAGTACATCGAACACAAGCTATAAAACATTTGTGAGTTAACAATTATATTACATAGGAAGGGATTTAATTAAAAATATTCTCAACTCTTAGTTAAGGTTTGCATCTTATGGTGCCATCCTTTTTTTTCTTTCCTTTTTAGCATATACTCTCTGGATGTCTCTGCCATTTAACATTATACACTTATATGTCACACCTCTTATGTACTACCAATACAGGGAGTCTTCTGAACCCTGACCTTCTGTTCTTTTTCAATTTTTCTCCTTTTTATTTTAGGGGATTTTTTTAAGATCCTACTTACTTCTCCTGTAGCCGTATTTTTTGTAGCTGTTTCACAGGCTACTATGCTTGAACCTATTCTCGTTTGACATCTTTTGAGGTTAGTATCTCCAAATGAGAACTATCTATGAGATCAACTACTTGCTGAATTTTGTCCAAAACCATCTTGGCTCCTTTCTGGCATAATTTTGTATAAATTTGCTGTCATCTGAAGCTCCACTAGGCTAAAATCTCTCCTACATGAATCTTTCCCTCTTAACTTTCTCAACTGTGACGTCATCCTTCTGCTGACATTTGAAACTCTCTATGTTTCAGAGAGCTTTCTGGACTTTCATGACTGGAATATGTTTTATTTCATCTTCTGTAAAACTTCTCACTCCTATCTAGCCAGATTCGTTCTGCCGCAAGTCTCTGATGGTGCAGCTGTCCTTTGTCTGGACCCAGAAATGCCTTATTCCCTTCCTCACCTCATGTTCATAATCATGTTCTCGTGTTCTCTCATGTTCAGAACAGAAATTGGCACTCCAGGCTGCGTAAGAAGCAGAATGCATATTTTCTATTAGAGAACAGCTTTTATTGGCAAAACCACGAGCAATTCTGAATTCAAATGTGAGATTTGGGAACATAGCTGTTGTCCAGCTGTTTATTGTGTTTGACTGCATGTGACCTGGTCAGATAGGCAATTCCATGTCAGGCAACTAGGAAAAAATATATCTCAGGGTATGCACAAAACATGTAATGACCACTAAACAGTGGTAGTCCAAACTTTAGTCACAGGAAGCCTTTGTGACTGATTATCAACTAACCTTTTATTTTCTGCTACTGCTAATTTTGTCAGTGGTAAAGTGGGAGCTTCAGGCAAAGCTTTTTAGGCAGACCCTCCCACTGAATCACTACGTGCAGAAAGAACACCCTTGCTTTCTAAACTACTTCCCAGAAAGGAATCTAGATGCAACTGGATCCAGTCTTAGACCCAGACTTTGGTTTATGTCTAAATTAGGTTTAATTATGTCTAATTTAGGTTTATTTCTGAAGGATTATATAGGTGTAATTGAATCTTTATACAACTTTGCTCTACAGGATTAAGGATGGCAAAACAAATAAATAGATATATATATAATTAATTTTTTAATTACAGTGCACTATTTTTGAAGCAACATTGAACTAATTATATTAAAGGTAGTAAAATCAATTATTAAGTAGAGACTGATGTTACTCACCCAAACCAACACCTGTGGGCAAATCTCTTTCACTTGGCCTTCATGAGTAACCTTGAGGAGCATCCGCACTCAAGGGAGAAATCTCCACACACACGCTCCAAGAGGAGTTATATTAGAAGACTCCTTGGTTCCTTAATCAGGTACTTTATTCTGCCACATCCTCAACTGTGTCAGTTTCTATCAGGATGTTTAACTTTGGGATTGATGAGTCAGGCTTGTGTTGGCATTATTCATCACCAAAAGCAGCATGACATCTTCATGTCCATTCAGCACTGATAACTCTGTAAACTGGATATTAATCAAGTTGGTTTACCCCTACTCAAGGCTACATCCAGCTACACATGGTGGCCTGACCTAAGACACTCTAGAGACAAGTTCTTGTAACAAAACTGTTTGGAGTTTTGTCTTTTTGTTTTTAGTCCCCAGAGAAAATTACAAATGTTATCTCTTTTAATCAGTTTCCTCTTCTATTCATTAAAAAAGTAAGAATTACTCTTATCTGTGCCTCAGCATGTTGCTATCATGTCATTGGACTTCAAATACTGCTTCAGGTATAAGATTAATTATTTTCTTTTTTATTCATCTTTAAGCTCTTCTTTTCTATGATTCATTCCACCAACTCAAAAAAACAACTCAAAACCAGCAGAACTGTTTGGTCGTTGAACTGAGATTTGTCTCATCTAACTGTAAATGTCTACAATGTGGAAAAGTGTATGTGAGCTATAATGGCCCTGTTATTATTAATAGAAAAATAGAGAGACTTTTGAAGGGTAATTCACCTGAATTACTTTATTAATCTACTTTATATTCACTAAATTATATCATGGACAGTGAAGACAGTCTATGGCACAATTTCCCTGACAAAGGACTTGCTCCATTGTTATTCCAGTCCACTCACGGAGGCTGTGCACATGCAGTTTAATTGCTGGGAACATTGTAAATTAATAAGTTACATTGCTAAAATCTCTTGCCCTCTGCTTGCTGTTAGACAACTGTTTAGCGTTGGGGGTGAGCCAAGGACATTAAGGAATTTTCACCATACAATGACTCATGCTAAAAAACAAACAAACAAAAAGCTAAAATAGGCCAAGGTAAAACAAACCTAGCAAGCAAATATCTTACAGTGCATGAGGGATGGTGGAAGCTTCCTCTCCCAGAAAAATATCACAGAAATATTAACCCAAGTTATAAACCCAACCAATATAAAGTTGTAGCAGTAAAAAATGGAACAAAAGCAAAACATTTATTTGACATAGTGTAGCTGTAGCTGTCTCTTAAATATTGTAGAGCATATGCTTTTCCTGTGATTTAATCCCAGATGGCAACTAAATACCACAGAACAGTATACTCATTTTCCCTCCCCCCCAGTGGGATGGGGAAGAAAATTGGAAAAAGTAAAACTCATGAATTGAAATACAAATAGTTTAATAATTGAAATAAAGCAAAAGATAATGATACTAATAACAACAATAGTAATGAAAAGAAGAAGGAGGAAGGAATAAAACCCAGTGAAAACAAGTGATGCATAATACACTTGCTCACCACTGACAAATGCCCAGCCAGTAGCCCAGCAGTGATCATCAACTCCTAGGAAACTCCCTCTAGTTTACATACTGCACATGACATTCTATGATGTGGAATATCCCTCTGGCTAGTTCAGGTCAGAGATCCTGGTCATGCCCCCTCCCAGCTTCTGACGACTTGCTCACTGGCAGAGCATGGGAAACTGAAAAATGCTTGGACTTGGAGCAAACACTGCTTAGCAATAACTAAAACATCAGTATATTTTCAAAAGAGGCCTTTGAAGGCAATGTTCTTGCCCCAGCTGACAGATAAAACCATAAACACAAATGGAAGTGTTCCGTCTTTCACTCAGGATCTTCCTGACCTGTTCCAGCCAAAAGCAGGAACTGGCAAGAAAGTCTGTGTTGCAGTGCTATGAGCCAGAAAAGAACATTTTTTAGTCCAATTGTTTGTCACATGAATGAGGGAATGACTGACTCAGTCATTCTATCCATACTTTCTGGACGAACACTAATCAATGTAATTGTTGAATGAACTTTGTTTTCAGCATAAAATTCACCTTATTATTTCCACAAAACAAATTACAAAGTTCTCTTTTTGCACATTTTAAGAGTACACTAAGCAGCTTACTGGAAACAAAAGCTAAGAGTAGTGCTTTCTGTTTGATATTTTGTTTGCTGAAAAGACATATTCCCTCTAACTTTGGTGTTCTAATCTAGATAAGGAAGTGGTATCCCTAAGAGAAAAAAACTTCTGCTGAACTTCATCTCTAGCTATGTAAAGCTTAAATATTACTAGATATGACTTCTCCCAGTTTTCCCACGAATATTCAATGATTCCTTTCTGCTTGAAAAGGCTTCAAAATACATCTTAAAACAGCTTATGCTAAGAGGTCATGGACAACCATGACCAATTTCTGCAACTTCTCATCTAGGCTCCACATTCCATTAAGGAAACAATGCTTCACTGAATTCATTTGTAGTTTCTCATCAGAAGAAGAGTTCAGACCCCTATGAGAGACACTGAAACAAACTTCAAAGTTAGAACAAGGAATGGATTCCTCAATTCTGATTTGAGGAAGAAGTCATCCATCAAGCCCACAAGGTGACCACCACTTGAAGGCTGAATAACTGGACCAGTGTTCAAGCAAAGTGAGAATGATGGAGAAAACTCTTGGGAATGTTCCCTTACCACTGGCTTCCAACAACTGACACTGAGATATTACTGATGGTTGTCTCACTGCTGCATACAACTCTGAAGCACGATTAAAACTATAATGTCTATTTTTGCCTACAGACTTTATAAAGGAAAGTCAAATTACCTGTCTTTATACATTTTATATTTAGGTTATATATTATAAAAAGCATATACTTCATTTCAATATTTGCCTAAAATTATACCTATTTAGAATTCTCCCCTTCCAAAGGAAAAATCAACATAACAAAAATAGTAGGAAGTTAGCAATGTTTTTGTCAGCATTTTTTCAGTCCAAGGAAGTGGTGCAGAAGTAAACTCTTCTACGGCTCTTTAAATAATCTGCCTCTCTTTCTCAGTAAGATACTGACATATCTTAACTATTTTGATACAAGCCCGTGTTACTGCACTTTCCTATCTTTAATAGACAGTTGCCTTTCCAGGACACAAGCAGAGTGACATTTTCTTGGTAATGATTTTTGCTTTTATTACAGTATGGAAGCTTAATCTACCATGATCTGGTACATCACCCAAGAAAAGAATTTCAAAGCAATCTTTTTCCTGTAAAATCTGATCAGATATTTACAGGCCATCACTGATAATTATGGCTATTACAAGTTTATGACAAGGCTAATAAACAGATTCTTGTACAAACTCAGAAGAGAAGCCTCCATGATAGCTTTATTATCTGACTCAAGGCCACATAATTGGAGAGATCTGCCTCAAAGTCTTATTTTAGGATAACCAATAAAAAAGAAACTTACAAATGTAGCTCAACAATCTGGAACAGTTTGAAAGTAAGGCCAAAAAGGAAACATTTTCTTCAAGGGTATTAAAAGTAAATGAATGTTGCATATGGTCATTAGGATTTATTTAAAATTAGCAAAGAATTTAATGAGACACACAGGAAAAGTATTAAATAAATAAACTTATTTTTAGTATCTTAGCATTCAGAAGCATTTAAAATTATTCTCTCTGACTTTTCCTAGGTATGTAATTTCAGAAAACTTGAGCCCCTCAGGAAACACTTTACATTTTCATTTGTTCTGTAAATAAATATACTGTCCTTTTTCTTTTTCCCTGTGCCCAAAATACTGTATCATTCAGTAGTTTATTTTAGCCACTTAGGACATGTAGTCATCTGGAAGCTTTAAACTTTAAAACTGTATTGTGAAGATAAATCTCAAAGCATAAAAATTGCAGCTCAAACTGAATGAAGATACAAAGCCTAGGCCATAGGGACTCTCTCCTCATAGATGTCTTATAGAAAAATTCTTTGAATATTCCACTTCACAAATCTATGTTTCCTAGCTAAAAGTGCCGTTAATGGATTTCACAGTAAGGCAAATTATTCCTCTCAGGTAGAGAAATCAAACAGCTGTCAGAGATGATATTCAAATGTGTTTTTAAACCAGATGTCACTGTAAGAACAAACAATATCTTCTTTTCTTATACTAATTTTTTGTGTAATTTTAAGTCATATTAAGAATGCTATATATTTTTTTCAAAAACTGGAAAGCATATTTTTTTATGTTTCTTCAACTTCTTTTTTTTTTTTGGTGAAGGAGTGAGTGAGTAAGTGAGTGAGCGATGCTTATACTGCTGTCCCTCTGTGATGGGAAATCACAACTTTTTGCAATGGAACGTATAAAAGAATACAATAACGGAGATATAGGTTTTTAACAGTTTGCAAATCATGCATGGTGTGGGGATAGAGCTGTTGTCCTTACACCCAGCAGTCACAGGACTCTGAAGATCATGGTCTGTCTTTCCAATTGGACTTTTTATGAAATAGTGGCATAAAGACACCTAAATTCAAAGGCTTATTTTTAAATACAGTTCACTCTAGTCACAAGAAGATTTGACAATGTAATATTAGCTGCATATTTCTGTAGCTTTCTTGTGAAGATTTTTAGGTCTATTTCTAGAAAAATTGCAATGTTGGAATTTGTTCTGTTTTCCTTTTCACAAAAGTTTGGTACAATAGTGCTTGTGTTAAATTGTAAGCGTTGGTAGAAACACACAGTTAGTGAAATCTCTCCCATTCACACAGGTGCAAGTTCTGTCTGGCTGACTGAACAATAGAACTCTGCTTCAGAACTATGGAAGAAAATAGAGTAGGGATGACATCACTACACAACCTACTTCAGAAGCTTTACGGAAGCATTGTGTCTTAGGTCCTGCGTAGATATTGAGGAAAGTAAAATTGTCTAATATCAACATTTAAAATGTAGAAAATGCTTTCAGGTTGAGAAGAGAAAAAAAATATTTTCCCCCATGATTGCAAAGGTTCTTCTACCCAGCAAGCTCTCACACCAGCAGAAACTTATCTAGTCTTCAATGGGAGATAAAATAATAGTCAACAGGAGATGAAATAATCTTCAACAGGAGATAAAATAATAAATCAGATAAAAAAGTCTTTTCAAAGAAAGAAGGAAATACAGGAAAACCCAACATCCTTAAGCCAATTATGTTGAGTGAAAATTAAGTTTTAAAACATTAATAGATATTTTTTTTCTCTTTGCCATAAAAGGAGGTTGTCTTTTTTGGTTACACTTAATTCAGGTCATCTGGAGCACCATCTTTTGTGACAGCTACATCTTTGGCCCTTTCTGTGGGTAAATGAGATGAACCATGAAGTATTTTGCTGCTCCAGAATTTCCTTACTTTAGGAAACTCCCAGCTCGCTATTAAGGTTAACTTCTCTGACTTTTGTATTATTTGAAAAGTACAAAAAAAAGACAGATGGGGGCAAGGTAATCAATAAGGGATATGGTAGTGATAAGGTGTAAAATAATATGGTTTTTAAGAGGAATACAATTTCTTTATGATCATGTTAGACTTGTATTAGGAGATATTGAACTACAGGTAAGAGGTGCTCAGCCTGTGCAGGGTGTGCAGACTTGGTCAAATACTTTGCTTCATTTAGAAGAACATTACAAATGTTCCTATTTTCTTTCATTTTTAAAATGGTCTTATGTTTGGTTCTATTCTTGTTCTTGTTCTTCTCCTCCATGTCGCAGCCTTTTCAGCCTGTCAACTCTTTACTCTTTGTTTTTAAGCATGTCAATGAGGTACAGATTTCAGCCTGTGAAATCCAAAGCTCCTTCAGTTTTCCCTGCTATAGACAAAGGTTGAGCCTATGCACCTTAGAGGTTTCATGTACATACCTGTTAACATTCAACATGTAAAAAAAACCCATAGCCTTCATATTTCTGATTGATCAAGATGCTTGTGTGCAAGCATTAAACCAACAAAGATGGTTTGCAACCACTTTGCACTTGTGAGCGTGTATGGGATCTGTCATGTTTGAATCTCTTCTCTAATGCTCATGATGTGGCACAAGTCTGATCTCTGACTAAACTGGACTTGCTACCCAAGTACATCCAGCCCAGTTTGTCATACAAGCATGTCCATCACTTCACCTTCCACTCAGTGGAGCATGATTCTGTCCATGCACAATTAATATGGTCTGTGATCGCCAGATATCTCTAGTCCCTAATGGTCCTATTGGGACCACTTATGCATAGTAAGCTTCCAGGACTCTGTGAATTCCATACAGATGGATAAAGAAACCTTATAATGGTAAATGATACCTTAGAAAATGTGCAGGTAGGGAGACTGCCTTGGAAACACATTCACGGCAACCTTTCCATTTGGTTGGTAAGCATTTTCAGCTATGCATTTACCACATATTTTTGATCTACAGTCAATTTTCTTCAGCTCTTTATTCACCTCCTGTGGACTACACAGCTTCATATATATTTTTGCAAAGCTATGTCTTGACTAGAGTTACTGCTATTATGCAATAGAACTCCTTCCAAATCACAGCCAAAACTACAAACAGCCTGGAGAAATAGTCAATGGTATCTCAAGGGAAATTAAAAAATACCCTAGTCTTTTACTACCTATATTTAACCTATTTTGTATGAAGATTTTATGTCATTAAGCATAGGGGAAATAGTGCTGCCAATATTTCAGACCCTCAGGCTTCCATTAGAAATGGGCTACCTCAAAAATTGTATTCAACAGTAAGTATTTAAACTGTATGCAGATCATTATATCAGTATCACAAAATTGACTCTCAGTGTAAGTCTGGGATTTTTCTCCTGAAGAGGGAACCACTCCACAGTACATTAGCTTCTTTTCTGTATTGTATTTCAACAGACAAAAAAATAAGCAAAAAAGCTATTAACTAATTTTAAGTTTTGTGAAATAGATTACATAAGATAAGGCTGCTGGGGCACTAAAGTTGTAAAATATATACATTCTAATAAGCATTGAAAAGAAATTCTAATTCTTTTGCTCAGCAAGTAGAAAGTCTTATATTTCAGAAGTATTTTTAACTTGTGGAAAGCCTACTTCACAAAGGGAGAGAAAAACATTTCCAAGCGTTACCTGACCTTTTTGAAATCCTTGCTTGCAAAAAACATTATGCTGGAGCCTTATGTATCAGGAAAATTGACCCAAAAGGCATACCCACCATAGCTGTTGTCAGTAGAAAACAGCTGGCAGTTTGAAATTCATCCTGTTCTCTTTTGCCACACCTGAAAATGTACTCTCTTCAAAAGGCTTCATGCTGGGAGGTGTGCAGAGGAGTTTCTGTGGCTGATTATCTGGCTGCGAAGCATTATCTGTTTGTTATGAACTCACAAAGCAATGAGGACACAGCAAAAATGTACATGTCCAGTGCCTTGTGCTTGCTATTGCTGCCCTATTAGTGAGGGAAGGAAAGATGTATGTAACATCACACAGCTTATAAAAGTTGTGTGCTGACTTCACTTATGTAGCACTCCCTAAAACATGGGCCTGTTTCCTGCTAGCAAGGACAATTTGGTGCCAATTTTGGTAATAAGATCATTTTTAAATGCCTTAATAAAAGCATTCAGTGGTGTACATTAAGCTCCCACGTGGACAGCATCATTAATACTTTGACTTTTTCCTTCTGAGAAAGCAGGAGGCTGGGTACTAAAATTAGAAATTAGTCATGTTACTAGGAAGTTAGAGTTTTATATATGCAACATAATCTATTCTCATATATACTGTTCTGCAGTATTTAATTGCAAAATTTGAAAAAAGTTCTGAATTAAGAGTAAAAAGAATTTCCAAGAAAAACAATATTCTAGACTTTGTTTTAAATTCTAGATTATTTAATTGACAAAGAGATGCTATCTGCCAAACTTGATATAACATTCTTGACATTAAAAACTAACTTTTCATAAAATTACATTATTTTACATACCACTAGTCTTTCTTACAACCATACACTTTTATTCTCACTTCAGCAAAGCTTCACAAGTAAACATGTAAGAAAAGAGTATCATTTAGGCAAATGATAATTGGTTGACTCAAGAATTATAATCTGAATGACATTTTAGCTATATTATATTACTTGTCTCCAATAAGTAGGCCTGGATATAAACCTTAGGTCTGAACTTTATATTCAGGACCCACACATCATCTTCCTTTTAATTGGCAGAACCCAAATACTCTGTTCTAAACACGCATATAGCTTTGGAGGCTGAACTCACTGCAGTGTTCATCTCAGAAACATTTTAAAATAAGTTCAGCCTGCAAACTGAGACTCTGGTTAGGGCTAGTTCATCAAGAATTAGTTAGTCTTCTTTTCCACTGCTTTCAAAGTGTTTGTGGCATTTGTTGTGAGTGCCTGTAAGATGAAGCAATCTGGCTTGAGCAGAGAGATCAGACTCCCTGGCTACTTCTGCCATGCTGGAGAAAAAGCACTACAAAGCACAACAAAGGAAGAACAGGCTTGCTTTGAACATTGGTCTCCTACTGAACCTTCATTCAGCAGTGGACTCAAGCACTAAGCAATTAGAAGAAAGATTATTCATTAAATCCTTATTGATTATGTAGTTGCACATACAGTCCAAAATCAATCTGAATCTCCTAAAATCCTATTGTATACATTTTCCAGACCACCCTTCTTCTGAGCCCTGACCTTACAATAATTTTTTGGCCAATTTATCCTTTTACTGGTCCTATTGAACTCTATCTAAAATGTTCAGCAGGTGTAAAATCTCCCCTATGCCTGTTGTAAATGGTGTGATAACTTTTCAATATTCACTGCTAGTTGTATCCATATCTTCTTAGTCTATACTATGATTTACAGATTTCAGTGTAAAGAATCACATCTTTGGTTTAATGCATAATTGTTGTTTAAGGGCACTGAAAGCTTCTAGATTTTGTGGCAGCTAGTTAAGAACTGATTTCATAGGAACAGGAAGTAAGCTGGCTTCTCTTTGTTTTATATCACTTGTACTGATATCAAATAGACAAGGATATAAAAGACACCCTCTAATTTGTCTCTGTGTACTAAACATAAAAAGAAGAAGAAAGCTTTTACAATTCAGAGCAATTCTGTCAAAAGATTACTTTATACAGGTACTTATTCCACTTCTCATTTGCATATTAAATCCTTCTTGACAGATCTCTCAGTGCAGAGTAAATTAGAAAAGTTAACCTCTCTTTATCCATTATGTATGTGCTGCATAGTCTAAAATGACTAAGTTTTCTTCACATACTGTGTGCTAAGGTATAAAATTAATATAAAAACTGGATCTAGAATATATTTTTTTGTTTGCTAGAAATAAGAGCATAAAAGCATTAGGAATGGTTTTCTTTTTAATTAACCACTGATATTTTAATGTGTCAAGATGTATGCTGCAATAGAGAGCTTTTGAAACTACCCTGAAGAGAAATGACAAATGATTATCTATAAGTTAATGAATTGAGTTCTGTAATGGACTGGGTAGAGCTAATTGATATGAAGTAATAAGAAAATCTAGCAAGAGCTGAAAGGGAAAAATCTTCAACCTGACGTGAAATGACCAAGGAGAACTGATGACAGAGAATAAGTAAGCAGCAGAGTCTGTAAAACTGTCACTAGAGTTCTTGCTGAGTGAGGTTGCACTGAAGAATTGTTGTAGGACTTCCACCGTATAAAGGAGGATTCCTGATAGCATAAAGTGACATCTAATCTCAGTCCATAGAAAAATCAAAGAAGAAAGAGTGAAATACATATATTTCAGTTTCAGACACTGTGTTTCTAATTGGATGTTTACTATATTGTCTTCAAGAAGACCCAGTAGACTATGTTTTAGTCTTATTTTCAACAGCATACCCTCTCTAACACTTAATTTGGCTAAAATAGGTAGAATTTTCACATAGTCAGAACTGCCATCAGCAAGATGAACGTAGATAGCGTTGATATCATAGATATCATTGATATCATAGATACTTTTTTTTGAGAAATCCGAGTTACCTTCTCAGATGCATTTCCACTTTGCAAATCTTTCACCTGAAGAGAATTTTTAAAGAAACTCCCACTCCGTCCTGCCAAGAGCCATTTATTAATTACATCCTCTCACTCATTATTTCCAGAATCATAGAATCACTGGATGTTTGGGATGTAAGGGGACTTTAGAAGTCATCAATGCTGACCCTACAATGAGGAGGGACATCTTTAACTAGATCAGGTTGCTCAGAGCCCAATCCAATCTGATCTTGAATGTTTTCAGGGATGGGGCATCTACCACCACTCACGCAACCTGTGCCAGTGTTTCACCATCCTCATTGAAAATAATTTCTTCCTTGTAACTAGTCTGTTAGTTCTTTTAGCTTAAAACCATTAGTCCTTGTTCCATCAGTACAATCCCTGATAAAAAGCCTTTCCCTATCTTTCTTTTAAGTTTCCTTTAAATATTGAAAGGTCACAATAAGTTCTCTCTGGACCTTTCTTATCTTCAGTCTGAACAACTCCAACTCTTTCAGTCTTTCCTCATAGGAGAGGTGCTCCATCCCTGTGATCATTTTTGTGGCCCTCCTCTGGGCTCACTCCAACAGGTCCACATCTTTCCTGTGCTGGGGACCCCAGAGCTGAATGCAGTATTCCAGTGGGTCTCACCAAAGCAGAGTAGAGGGTCAGAATCACTTCCCTCAGCCTGCCCGTCACACTCCATTTTGATGTAGCCCAGGATCCTCAGCTGTGCCAGTGCAACTCCTTGCATGTCCATACAAAAAATGGACTAGTGAAATTGCTCAATTTAAAATAAAGCTTATCCTCAAAATCTGTATCTTATGTTTAAAATGGACCATTAAACAGAACTGTCGGATGAACAACTGATCTAGCAGAATAAGGAGGAGAGTAACTTCCAGTGAGAAGCAGAAAAAAGAGATCTAGAGGATGACGAGATGACAATTTTTTGATAGGGTGCGCTTAAAGTGAATGATGGAAAGAGAGTTCAGCAGCTACAGATAAGTGCTCTCCCAGAAAGTGAGATGAGTTATTTAGCCTGGAAAAATGTAAATCACAGCTCCCAAATCCTGTATTAGCATCCTAATTACTTGCACACAATGAGTTAAGAAGGACTGGGTTATATAATTCATTACCTGTCCTGATGAAGACAGTTCAGGGGCTTGAAGGGCCATTGAGCAAGAAGGAGGAGCCACATCTCTGTAGCTTGGTGATTCAAGCATTTGTCTGGGAGAAGGGTACCCAACTTTCAAGGATTTCAAATGCATTTCATACTAAACTGTACTTAATGAAAATAATTATTGCCCTCAATGAGCTAAAAGGTTCTTAATCTGTGAAATTCAATATGACATGTTCGTCCTATGGTGGTCTAAGGTTGAGTATTTAGGCATCCAGTAATGGCAGGATTTAAAACTCACCCTTATTTTCAGCATTTCCTCTTGGCCAAATTTGGTAACTCCCAAACTGACACATTGACTGTTGTGATACTGTGAAAAAGTCCCATGTGTTTCCCCAGTCTGGGAGGAGAGTTGAGATTTACCACTAACTGCAGATTCCAGTCTCAAAGTGTATGCTTCTAAATTAGGCATTGTAATACTAAGTAACACAATGCATAAATCACCTCGTGAAAGTACTCCTAAATGCTCAGGGTGTTTTGTGGCTGTAAGTGAGATTGAATAATTAGATTTCTACTCTTTAGTGCTTCTAATATGTTGTCCAAATTCTGACTTCAGATACAAGTAACTGATCCTGATAAAGTTAAAAAAAAATCTTTATATATTCTGTTTTAAGTGAAATGTCTAAAAGGCATCTTTTTCTGAAGTGAGCATAAACGTTTGACTTTCTGTGGCTGAAAAAGTCCGCTATGTCTGAGTCATGTTTCTGGTACAAGCTCACCACAGCCTGAGAAATTTGCAAAAGTGTAGAGTGGAATTTTCCATAAACTGGTGCCACCATAACACGCACTGTGCAAAGTTCAGTTTATAAATGTTTAGAAAAAAAACACAAAAACCAGAAGTCTGTAACTGGATGAGATATTTGAAATGTTTCTAAAGAAGCTTTTGGCAAAGTGCAAAAGTAGATATTTGATCATGGATTATCTACTAAGTTTAGCTGACTCACATAGATTTCAGAGAAAGTAGAGCTTTATTATTATTAGTGACATACAAAGAATATCAAACAAATAACAGAAATTTCATACCTACAGTGTGTGTGTCCCAGAAAGTATAAATATCATAGTGATGACAAACAACTGGGTAGCAATTTTTTCCTTGATTATTCAGGTCTCCGAAATTCAGGTATGTGTTTTCAGAATGGTGATAGACCTGAAAAGGGTCATTTATCCTAGGCACACTTGTACATAGGCAAGTTTTAGTCTCAAGGAAAAGGGCTGCAAAGAGCCTACTTCTTCCCCAACCTGCTTCTCCAAGGCAGAGAGACTTGTCCCACTATCAGTTAGTTGCCTGTGGTTGTCTGAGTTCTAGAAGGAAACAAAGCTGCATATCTCTGATGAACCATTTCTAGCAACCAAGTGTTCCTGCATTTTGAGAGCTGAACATGAGACTGGCATTTTGTGAGCAGCAGTCAGCTCACAAAACACAAATGGCAAACACAGATTTGGGCCTAGAGCAGTAACCCATGCATGCACCTAATGCAGTCTCAAGTCTTGAGTTATCCAGAACAGTGGTATATGTCAACAAGGAGAGTCAGGAATTTAAACTCAAGCTTGGTAGGCAAACACAGCCCACTGGTGACGTGAAGAGCACTATACACCTTTCAGTATACAGTCCTAAAAGTTTTGGTTGCAAAACAAAACTGCATTTAATTTATAGTTGAGCAGGACATCGTACTAGTCTGATATCAGATAGAACTATAACTTAGTAGCAGTTTAAATCCAGATCCTGAATGAATCGTCCCAAAGTTAGCAAGTGTTTGAGATACTGCCTTAATTACCGTTTTCCTTATTTTGACTTTCAAAGCAATTCATAAACAAAACAGATATACAAGCTCACTCTACTAAGATGAGAGCATCAGTTACTCTAGGACAAAACTCTTCTGCCTTTGAATTAGAATCAACATGAGCTTAAAGTCACACATATGTATGAGCAGTATGCTGATCTGAACTAATAATGATAATTCTATCATTTAACAAGAAGCCCTGCATGTTTTTAAATATAACTTTAAATTTAACTTGAAGTAGCAAATTACTTCTCAATGTTCAGTGACACACAGAAGAGCGACCAAAAATAGAATAAATGTACTCTTGATTTGCATAAAAATCATACTAAGAAAGAATGTGCTATGGTTAGAAAGATAAAAACAACAATGCAATGAGAACAGCAGGAAATAATGTAATTCTTGCATGAATTGTTTCTGGGTTCAGACATTGGATATTTCAAAGAAAAGCTAAATGTGCTTCCGAACAATTTTACATCTGTAGAGTTCAAAAACTGTTGAAATATTGCTGTTTAAAATCTAAATGTAATAAGCATCAAGAAGGCTAAACCAAAGTAGATATTGACAAAGAGCAGCCAAGGGATTATTCATAAAAAAGAGAACAGAAGCAAATCAGTCATCTGCATCTTAAGGGAAATGGAAAATAAACTCAGAAATCTCTGGCAGTGGAGTTTGTAAAAATTATGGCTATCAAAGTGATATGGGAGAAAATGAGAATGTGATATTAACTCTGTCCCCAAGATTTTAGGCAAAAATTTCTGTTTATTGCTCTCCTAATTTAATCCCTAGTTCTTCCACTAACAGCTACAATCTTCTTAGCTGCTACCTTACATATCACATTACAAAGTATCAGCTACCTACAACCAATTGGTCACTCCCAGTATGACATAAAAAGGATAAATGTGATGCTTCAATCTCTGATTTTTCTCAGATCATTTTAATATTATTGATATAAAAAAGCCTCTTCACTGGGCAAAGAAAAAGATTTACTACTTTAATTGTAAGTGTTGTGTCTGAATGCTTTCGCAGATGAGAAACTGGAATGATGTAGTATGTACCTAAAAAAATCTCTTTAAACTGAGAATCATGAAGATATTTAAAGAAAACAAACCCCACACCCACAACTCTAATAGAATACTCTGACAACTTAATGGACTTCTCTTTGAAGATAGTTTTTTATTAGGGACAAAGGAAATGCAAAAATACGTATTCCATGCAGATTGGACATATTTGTAGAACAGCTCATGTTACAAAAGCATGTTACATTCACCTGTTCTTAAGTAAATATAAGCAAACAAGAAAAATAAGTATAACTTCAATTAAGAAACATCACCTCCATTCTCTTCTCTTCTGATGCAGATTTACATCATCATGTCCCTAGCCTGTCCTGATCTAGGTATCAACAGAGGTTGATAAAAAGTGTTTGCTTTCCTTTGCATTGCTTGGGATGTTTTCCTTTTATTGTCTTGGGAATGAAGAATATGTAGAGGATTAATAACTGTGAGGTGCAAGGGTGAGAAGTCAAAAGGGCACTTATCAAACCATTTTTGCAGTCCATCTTGTTCCCTGCCACAGAAAACCTCACTCAGCCCAGCAGCTTGTGAAGAGACTGCTCCAGCTGACCACAGAGAAAGCCTTCCGAGAAGTGGCTTGTGATGTCATGCTGCTGTTAGGTATAAGTGGGCCATTGGGAAGGACACTGATCAGGTGACCTTCCTGGTGGATGAGGGGAAGATTGTGCATGTGTTCTATCTGGACTTCAGCAAAGTCTTTGACACCATCTCCCATAGCATATTCCTGAAAAAGCTGGCAGCCCACAGCTTGGACAGGGGCACTCTGTGCTGGGTTAGGAACTGGCTGAAGGGCCGGGCTCAGAGAGTGGTGGTGAACAGTGCTGCAAACAGTTGGTGGCTGGTCACTAGTGGTGTCCCTCAGGGATCAGTGTTGGGCCCAGTTCTGTTTAATATCTTTATTGATGATCTGAACGAGGGGATTGAGTCCACCATCAGCAAATTTGCAGGTGAAACTAAGTTGAGGGGGAAGTGTCAATCAGCTGGAAGGCAGGAGGGCTCTGCAGAGGGACCTGGACAGACTGGAGAGATGGTCTGATTCCAATGGGATGAGGTTCAACAAGGCCAAGTGCTGAATCCTGCACTTTGGCCACAACAACCCCCTGCAGTGCTACAGGCTGGGGACAGAGTGGCTGGAGAGCAGCCAAGCAGAAAGGGACCTGGGAGTTTGGATTGACAGGAAGCTGAACACGAGCCAGCAGTGTGACCAGGTGGCCAAGAAGGCCAATGGCATCCTGGCCTGTGTCAGAAACAGTGTGGCCAGCAGTACCAGGGAAGTGATTCTTTCCCTGTACTCAGCACTGATGAGGCCACACCTGGAGTACTGTGTCCACTTCTGGGCCCCTCAGTTCAGGAAGGACATTGAGGTGCTGGAGCAGGTCCAGAGAAGAGCAACAAGGCTGGTGAAGGGACTTGAGCACAAGTCCTATGAGGAGAGGCTGAGGAAGCTGGGGTTGTTTAGCCTGGAGAAGAGGAGGCTCAGGGGAGACTTCATCACTCTTTACAACTGCCAGGTGGGCGTTGGTCTCTTCTCCCAGGCAATCAGCAGTAAGACAAGAGGGTATGGTCTTAAGCTGTGCCATGGGAGGTTTAGGTTAGGTATTAGGAAGAAATTCTTTACAGAGAGGGTAATCAGGCACTGGAATGGGCTGCACAGGGTGATGGATTTTCCATCCATGGAGGTTTTTAGGATGAGACTGGATGTGATGCTAAGTGCCATGGTCTAGTAACCACAGTGGTGTTGGATCAAGGGTTGGACTTGATGATCTCAGAGGTCTTTTCCAACCTGGGTGATTCTATGATTCTATGACAGCCACAATATTTCCGTGGAGACTTCACAATATTAAAGAGCCTGGATGGCTCAGAGAAGCTATTTAATACAAGTAAATTTCTTTATGTGCCATTTGCCTATTTTCTTTATGTCTCACCCCAATATTTCCACCTCTGTGAAGGATAATGGGAAAGATTGTCACCAGGCAGAATGGGGAATAAGTGGGTAGGCTGCACTGGTAAGAATGGCAGAGAAAGGTTGTGTACAATTTTCTCTGGAGTTTGAAATAGCTGCCAGTCATCATGAAGTATGTGACAAAAGACCTTAGAAAGGATCCAGAATTTTTCCTCTGAGGTCAAAATGCAATCTGGAAGCATCTTGTCTAACTTTGCTGGTCCTCATTTACACAAAGAATTGTGTAAATGATTCTATCTATCATGATGTCATGTCAGTGTTGCATATAAAGGGATTGACAAAATGGTTACTTCTGGGAGCTGGCCTTCTTTCCTTTTTAGAACTTATAATTATAATGCCTGAAATAAGATATTGCCAAGTACCAGATGTACTTGGCAATAAAGTACCAAAAACCACATGCTCATTCTTTCTGTTTTGTTTTTGTTTGTTGGTTTTCTACTTTCTTTTTTTGTTTTCTTCTTGCACTCTTACATCTTTCATGGAAGGACTACCACATTCTGACACCAGCCAAAGGAGTAATTCAGTTTGTGTTTGAGTCTGCCTTCAGTGAGACTATACGTTGCTGAGTCAAACATTGGAGCTGAAGTGTTGTCCCAGATTTGATCTAGAACACTCACCATTTTTGACTCTGACTTGGTAAAGCATTTAAACATATGCACAATGCTCAGTTTTTACTCCCCCTGATCCGAGTGAGACACTAAGGTACCAATGTGGTAAAAAGCATTAACAATTAAGAATTCACATCACTGTTCTGCTGGCATAAATATTTTCTCTTAAACAATTTATAATAGGGCCAATCCTGTAGTTATGCAGCCTGTGCTCTGGCTTTCAGTTGCATTTCTTTCCATATTCAAATGCCTTTTGAATTCAGTTCTAATCTCTAGGCTAAAATGAACACTTGTAAGAATACGGTAATTAAACAATTACAAAAATGTGAACATTCTATGCTGAACAACCACAGGCCCCTTTCTAACAACCTTTTTGTTCTTTCTTCATCATCTATAATTTTCCTGGCTTTTTATTTATGCTCCTCAGCTATCAAACTGGTTTTATGAGATCCTCGTAATTTCTTTGTAACTTGGTTGCTGTTGCAGACTCTCACTACACTTCTCTGATGTGTAAAAAAATACAAACCCAGCAAGGTGTGAAGATTCAGTAATCTGTGGAATCAGCTCTGAATCACAGCTTCTATTGGTTTTGCCAGCTTTTACTTGGGGCAGGGTTTATAAAATAGCCTAAGCAGCCGCAAAAAAAAAAGAGACTTGGCTTAACTGCTCATGGTCCATAGTGATCAATCTGTGGGAATAACCTCATGAAATAAAGGCCACATTTGGTCTGTCAGCATTGGGAAATGTCAGCTTCCAGATCACCTGTGCTTCAAATATGAAAGAACTTAATATTTTCTGAAAGATTTTGTGAAATATGTCTGTGTTATTTTTTAAAGAAATTAACTGTAAAACCTGCAAGTCAGCTGAATAGATATGGGGATTTTTTTTACATAAAATATGTTATTTTCATGTAAAATCTTTTAATGCCATCTAGCAGACTGGTTTTCAAAATGCAAATATTTTGCGGTCTTACATTATTTCCTACTGCATGTAGCTATTTTTACTTGTTGCCAAGTAGCATCAAGTGCTAGATCTCTTAGTAGTCACCCAAACAGAAGATAGATGCAACAAACACTAAATGGTATGTAGTGCCAAATGTAAGCATAGAATGGTCTAAACCTTGTGAATCACTTCAGAACCCTGAAATATTTATCGAAAACAAGAGTCGTGGTGAAAAACTTCCAATACTATTTGTTAAATTGATGCCTTAAGGCCCTTTCATTTTTTTTGATTTTGCTAATTTTTATAAGCTTTATATATAACTATTGTAGAAGTAGATTTTAGAAGTAGCTATATTGTATTCCTCACGTTTTAGCACCCTTTAGTTTACACATTCCTCAACCTTCTTACCCTATTCCATGCTCCCCATATCAATTCTACCCCTGAATTCAGTAGAAATGTTTAGTCTCTTGTCAAGGCAAGGCCTGTGTTGTTTAGAGAACACTCATATCTTGGCCTGAACAACAGAACACAGTCAAGAACTGAGTGACCATGTACCCTTTGTGCTCTGAAGATGGTGATGGTGATGAAGAGGTGGTCCCAAAAAGTCCCCAGACCCAATTCCAAGGGGGTGGGCCCTGGGTGGACCAGAGCAAAGGCTACGGGGTGGAAGCACTTGGGATTGGACAGATATTATTATAAAATGTAACATCTCAGGCACAGCCGGTGCGCGCGTCCTGTAACATCTATGCCTTGGCACAAATTAAACCCTTTCCTTATCTCACCCTCAATTAACTGCTCCTGAGTTTTTTCTTTAGCATCAGCTGCTGGCATCAAAATTAACAGGTTATTTTATGGCTAGAAAGAAGTAGTCTTTATGACAGTACTGCACTGTAGTTCTTCAACAGCTGTGAAGTCTGGCATACTGATCCCAGGTAAGAACGAAGCTCTAATGTTTGTAAGTCTCAAATGAGAGATCTCATGATCTGTGGAGTATTTTTATTATAAAATAATTGAAATATATAGAATAATATATAGTAATATATACACTGTATATAGAACATATTATTCATATGATATATTCAAGATAAGGCAGTATCATGTTGTATGAGAAGCAATCTAGTTTTCTCATGTTCCAAAAATAGCCAATGGATAGACAGACTTCTCCAAAGAGAAATTCAGGGCATTCTGCTGAGTTTCTGCACTGTAGCATCTTCTCAAGGAGCTCTTTTCTCCTCATCAGTTATACAGGCAGCTCAGAGAGACAGAAGAAACAGCAAAGTAAGATGTGTGAAATTATGCAATGAAACCTTCTCCTGCCAGTCCTAATTCTAATGAACTGGAGGTCAGAATATTGCACATCACAAAGGCATAAGGCAGACAATACGAATGAATATACTCACAGGCATATATGAACTGCTTGTCAAACAAAAAGGAGGGATAGAAAAGGGAAGAAAAGCACCAATTCTTTCTTTCTTAATGGGAATTTTGTAAAATGTTTCGTTTGGTAGAGATTCAATAATATTATTTTTTAGGTTTGCTTCTCATGGGCCCATTGTCAACTGCAGGGGGATTTTGTGCTCTTTTTTGGGGTTGTTTTGGCTTTTTTTTTTTTTTACATTGTAATCTTAATTCAACCCCATAAATCCCACTATTAACTACATCTCAGGACCTCACACTCAGATTTGCTCAAGAGAGGCCCAAAATGGGAAAAGTAAGTAATAACAGATCATGTCTGTGGAGCATAGTACTGTTTGGGACAGGCTGTCACACACTGATTGTTGACTAGTGTCCAAGTCTAGAAGCACAGATGTGCATACCAAACATGGTGAGAGAAATCAGAACCGGAAAAGATAGGAAAAAGGAAAAAAATAAAATATATCAACAATAAAAAGAAGGAAAACATACTACATATCCTCATGGGGAATCAGAAATTCCTATAATTTTAAGATTACATTAGCTTGTAATATATTACTACTTTTTCTGCTTTCTAGAAGTTTTAATACTCGCCCTTGTTATTTCATCCTGTATAGGAGAGTGAATGGCTGCATAGTTTGAATACTTGCACCTGGCTTTATATTGGAGTGTGCTGTAACTACTTTTCATAAGCCAAGCATCTTGTGAAAATGGCAACAGATTTCAAAAGCTAAATTTAAGATAATATCAATTGCCTCTTGCCATCTATGAATTTTGTTGAGAGGTATTGTATGCTAACAGGTAATTGAAAGATTGCCAAAGAATTTTGGAAAATGAAAATTGATCTGGAACTACAGGAAGAGGAATTAAATCTATTTACTTATAGGTGTCACTTGGTTACGACAAAATATTTAAATCCTAATGCTGAAGGGAAATTTCCAGGGAAGCTTTTCAGCAAAAGCAAGCATTCAGGTGTTGTCTCTGGCTTTAAATCACTTACTAAGAACTTTGCCTCCTCTGCTTATATCACATGCTGCCAGCAAAAGCTTTACTGAAACCATCAAGGTGACTCATGAATTAAAGATTTTCTCAGTATGAGTAAAAGAAGCTCTTTGCTTCAGCTGCTTTTGTAGATACCCAGGCACCCATTAATACCCATTATTTCCTTAGTCTTTGGTTATTATTGATTAGTCTATTAAAACTTCTGTCTATGATTATGCTCTGTTTTCTGCAACATTTAATATTTTATAACACTTTATAAATAGTTACTCCAGTGTCATGAAGCCTGGAAACCACTATTCTCATATTCCTCTATGCTTTCTGGGCCACTAACCAGTCTAAACCTGGTGTTGAATTATCCAAGTGTCATATAGGTATTACCAGGAGCTTTTGTAATGGGACTTCAAATCAGCCAAAGCTTTGAGTTGAAATTCTTCAAATTTTATTTTTGAAGTGAGTGCTTTAACGAACTGAAATTAATACCGTTGTCACCAGTCTTGCTTTCCTCCAGTCTTGCTGTCCAAGCCATTGACTTTCCAACAGTTTTCAGCCGAAGCAAACTGTACACAATTCATTTTGATTCCTTTACAATATTTCTTTCTTTCCTCTTAAGATTTAAGTTTCTGCTCTTTTTTCCTTCCCTTCCTGCCACCCTTGTTTCATGTTTTCTACTCCACTCAGACAAGGTAAATGGGCTGCCTCCTCTTCTACTGACAGTCACTGTACTTTAAATACTTGTACACTGTATTCAACATATAGGCTTTTAGCTAACAAATAAAAACAGTTATACCATCCATCACAGTCTAGACTGAAGCAAATGTTACTTTTTTTCTAGGAAAATCTGATACAGACCAATTTTCAGACAGAAAAGCCAGCCTTCTGCTCCAAGTCCAATCTCATAAATCTGGTCTGCTCTTTTATAGTCCTTGGCCAAGTTTTCAGTCACATACAGTCCAGCCTCTTGGGAAGAGAGCTAACTAGTTTGAGGAAACAAAAAAAAGAGGAACAAAATAGAATATTTGAAGTCACCAGTTTATGCAATAAGTCGTCTTCCAATGCCAAGTGAAATTATTTGCAAAATATGATTCTAGTGACAAAAACATTACTAATGTTAGCTTGTCTCTTGAAAAGACAACTCTACCTCCTTACCCACCTTATAAAACTTTTCAGATCACTATGAGCTTGTCTTATTGCAATTTAGTAATTACATTGTTGCCTAAAAAAAACTCAGGGAGAAAAACTCCAGGGCAACTTAACTTGGAAGTAAGGGAAGGGAAGGTTTTAATGAAGCCTCTCAGGCATTGGGGTTACAAGTCATGCGCGTGCTCCCCCCCGAACCAGTGTTACAATTTTATAATAATGTCCATCCAATGCCTGATTTATCAAGCCCCCCACTTTTGCCCCATTCCACCCTCTGACCCACCCCTTGGGAATTGAGTCTGGGGGCATTTGGGGACCCTTCCTTCCTCATCTTCCTCTTCTTCAGGGTACACTGTCCAAAGTTCTGGGTGATATCTGGTGGTCCAGGCCAGGGAGCAGATATTCTTAAACAAAATGAAGGCTTACCCTGGAAAGAAGACTAAATATGCTACTGGAATTTAGGGGGATTGATATGGGGAATATGGAATGGGGTAAGAGGGTTGGATGTATGTGTAACTACTGTGCTAAAGGGTGAGGGAATAAATGCAGCTGCTTCTAAAATCTACTTTCACTACATAACTAATTCTAAAACCTATAAAAATTAAAAACATCAAAAACTCCAAGGCGACAACATGTTGCTTGGGTATGATTGTTTTCACAGTTTTTTTAGCATAAACTAAAATACAGGAGGAACTTTTAACTAGTTGTATTTGAGAAAAAAAATTGTTGGCCACACCAGCAGTAGAAGCAAAGGTGGCAGGAATACAGCTTATTGTTAACCAACCTGCTTAAGTTAGTGAGTTACAGGATGTCCTGGAGAAAATTCCTCTTAATATACCAGTTAGCTGGGGTTCCACTGTACTTGCAAAATTGATGTTAAGGACTTGAATCAGTATTTATGTTTTTAATCAACTTTTGCATGAAAATATACATGAGCAATATTTTAAATTTCTATCAACTATGTATCTACAACTATGTAGACATACTTTCTTCTCCTCTGTGTTTATGAGAAACCAGAGGTGCGTTCTATGCAAGGCAGAAAGAATGAAAACTCTCAATGATTTAAAATGGCATCAAGGTACTCTTGGTAGAGGTGATTATTCTGAGAACAAAAACCCAATAGCTACTATTCTATTAAATGCAAACTCTTCTCTGCATTGTAAATAAGGAAAGATAAAGCAACATGTTCAAGCATTAAAGGTTTACTGCCATGAAAAGCTATATAGTGTACTATTCTCTCTGTGAGACCATGAAACACCACGAAAACAAACCATAATGCATCAGTGGGTTGAGACATTGGTGAGTCACAGCATAAGTATTTTTTCAGAACAGAAGCTGCATAACAAAATTGTTCAAGTAGCCAAGAAGTATGTAGAAACCTGCATATTTTTCATAAGAATAAACATTACTGAATCCTCAATCAAGACAGGCAAACAGTGAAAATGTTTCTGGATGTATTCAAATGACATTTAAATGAATACTCTGGTTATATTACACTGGGGTGTTTTTTTCTGTCAGCGAACTTTCTGTCAGAAGCAGACAATGAAAGTGAAGTTTAAATCACAACAGTTATTCCTATGTGAAGAAAAGTGTTTAGTACATATGAATATTGAGCTAAGACATTGCACAGTTTTTCAAGTATTGGAGGAAAACTGTGCCGTAAACATTCTCTAAGCAACCAGCAGACTCTCAATTGTAAAGAAGCACAATAAATGAGCAGTGTAAGAGATGTACAAGTTTCTTTATAAGTAATTTTAAATACTAATAAAGTGAAGGCATAATCTATGACATATCAAGGGGCTAAACTCATCAAACCACTCATTTGGTATGTACCACTAGTTTATTGATATTCCAAAGCTAAAATTTTGGCTGAGTTCTCAAGTAGTCATGAAGTATATGTAGCATGTGGGTGATCAAATTGGCAGCTTCAGTAACTGCCTTCCATCTCCCTGCTGACTTAAGTCTCTTCCTCTCTCTCTGGCTGTTAAAGGAGGATCTTCTGAGAGGGCAATGCCCAGTGTTGACCTGTCTGTCTCCATTGATTGTAGAGGAACACAAAGGATAGCCGCCTCCTATCCCAAATACCTATAGTTATTTAATAGGAGATGATGCACTGATGCTACCCTACTGCAGCAAGAAGGACTTGGTTTACTTGGGTGAATCATTACACTGAGAATACTGGAGTTCCCAGGATATATTTAAATAAGAAAACTTTAAGTCTTAAACCAATATTACTGGGAGGGTATTATCAGCCAAATACGACAAAATCTGAGTAATTCAAATTCCTGCCAAACATGGAATGTAATATCACTGATTAGATTCTGATTAATTTCTCCATGTTTTTCTCATGCTCAAATGACATAAACATCATAGTTGCTATCAGTGAAGAAATACAGCAGACATTTGCTATAAGCCTTTGTTTTTAGCTTCCTAAAAGATCTGTATTCTGATTTCCTATTTGTATTATCTATGTTCATAGCATTATATTTTTCTAACTTTCTATCAGGACATATGGCATGGATTCATGGTAAATTCTTTACTGTGAGGGTGGTGAGGCACTGGAACAGGTTCTCCAGAGAAGTTGTGGCTGCCCCATCCCTGGAACTGTTTAAGGTCAGGTGGGATGGGGTTCTGAGCAATCTAGCCTAGTGGAAGCTGTCACTGTCCATGGCAGTGGGTTGGAACTAGATGATCTTTAAGGTCCCTTCCAACTCAAACCATTCTATGATTCTATGATTTAGAAAATTTTAGTGAGTTGTATAGTAAAATGAATACATCGGTTCTGTAAGTGATTGTCTTGGCATCAAGTCATGGTTACTCAATGGTTTTACTATAAGCAGACACTGAACTAGATGTCTGCACAAATTTATAAATTTTGTTCTTCATAAAAGCAAACAAAAATTTAAATAGCATGTTGAAATAGAAATGTTTTGCTAGAGAAAGCAAAATGTGTGTACTGTGTTTATTTCAAAGTTATTTATTAATACTTAATTTAAAAAAGAATATATACAGAAATATTGATCAGAGGACAAAGTTCTCTCAAAAAAAGGTTCTGGGCAAGATTTCTAAGTTACTGATTACAGATCACTCAAAAAAAGGACCTACATTTACAAATTTAAGTGTTCAGCATTATCTGATGATTATTTTGAGGTGTTTCAAATTAGCTCCTCAATCATTTTTCAAACTATTTCTTCTAAATATGCCCTGAAATTAAATTATATGTTGCAACTGATTAATACAGATTATAATTTTTTAAATATTTGTTGCAAAAGACAACTTTGAAGTCCTGGATGATATTAGTACATAATTTTCTTACCAGAAGTAAAATAATAACTGAAGTAATGTGGTGGTTTTGGACAAGCACTGGAGAAATGGAACTCTGAATAAGTCACTTCCTTTTTGGTCTTTTTCCTCCCCCCTGCCCTCTCCAATAATGAAGGGGCAATATGGGGAAATATAAGTAAGAATAACAATTTACTAAAGGAAACAGCCATAACTACAAAGATACAGATGAAAATGGTTTAAACCACTGGAGCAGCTCTGACCTGTAGCAGGGGTGGCTGCAACCTGCGGCCTGATTTGCAAAGCAGTGGAGTGGTTTTTCCAGGTTTGGGGTGGCTCTCCTTTCAGCTGGGACTCACAGAGTGACCCCAACTTGCAGTGAAGCGGTTGTCTCTCTCTCACTGGGAAAATGACAATGATGGTGCTTCTGTTTCTACCCTCTGGCTTTAAAAGGGTCCTGTCCATTCCCTTCTGCAACTCAGACCAGGAAAAGACAGTTCTGCTTCCCATGCTGAAAGAGGCAGTCCATCAAAAATGATGAAATAGGATAGAATACATGATTAGTCATACCCACCCAATGCTAAACCCCTCCTTCTTTGCCTGTAACTAGGGCAAGTAATTATGCAGAATCTCCATTTAAAGTTGTAAATGTTCAGTACGATGAAGGAAGCAACTGTGTATGTCACTGTTGCCATTTTCCCTGATTCCAGAGTCTTACAAAAAAATATCACACTAACTGAGCTGTTTCAAAAGCTCTTTTACACTAGCTTTGCATTAGAATTTCAAAAACTCAAACTTGTTTAAACAAATTTGGATTTCTTCACATTCCATGTTTCAGAAAAGAGTACCTAGCTGATCTGCAATGAAGACTTTACAGACATATTTAGCTTAGAACTTACTGGTGACCTCTTCAAATGAACAGCTATATTAATTCTTGCAGCTGAGTAAAACTCTCACAATGACATTCTCAACTATTTTATGGATCTCTAGAGGGGATCAAACTGATGTGATTCACCTCAACCTGGGCTAGGCTCATCAGCTCCTCTCTAAATGAAGATCTCTCTTTTAAATGAAGATCCTCAAGCAAGGCCTCTTTCCTTAGCATATACATCATTGACTTCTTTGTATATTCCCAAATCCAAGGTTTTGAGTTTTCAGAGTAGCATAGCATAAGACACTGGGTCATTTAAATGTATTATTTTATTATTGGGTCCAAACTAACTCATGTGTTTGAGGTGAAGGGTAGCCTCAGAACTCATATGGCAGGGCTCATGGAGCCCACCTGGAGTAGCTGTCGGTCAAAAGGGCAGCCTGGGAGCTGCCCACACCACATCCCCTGCAACTCCTAACCCAGGTCTGATTGCCTACATCATCCCTCACTCCAGCCTGGAGGGCACTGAGTGCTCAATGCCGGATGTCCCGCCTGGGAGGAGCGGCCACGGTCGCCAAAACACATAAATACAGGAGCACATGGGCTCTATCTCACCTTTTCCTCTCTGGAGCCTGCCATTGCTATGTGGAACTGGACTTCCATAGGACTCTTTGGTGGTAAGTATTTAATAATCTGTTTCTTCACTTAATCTCTTTCTTCTTACTCTCTTCTTAATGTCTTCTCTCTATATATCTTTAATCCTTTTCCTTCTCTTAGTCTCTTTCTTTCTTTACTTACTTAATATTTTAGGCAACTTAAAACCAGTGGGTTGGATTCTGCTAAGTTGTGTGGGTTGGTCAGTGCTGGGTCAGTGCTTTGTGGAATGCTCTACTTCATTGTATGTTAGGCCTATAAATTTTTGCCGAGATCCTTGTTTCCTCCTAAAATTAATAGTGTCTCATGAGAAAAGCCAGTAGATTCTCTTTAGGCTATCACAAGGTGTTAAGAACCAAAGGCTCTGCAAAAGTTCTTTGGACAGAACTTCTGGAGTCTTGTATATTTTTAAAAAATTAATCATATTCCCAGTTAAGGTTATGGCTCTGGGACTGCAGTCTTATACATAGCAACAAAGCTCCCCTACCTCCTCCTTCTTGCGCATCTACTGGGATGTAGCTTCTCTTCCTATGGAAATCTCTTTAACCAGTTATTACAGAACTAAAATATGAAAGCTTTTTCCTACATCCATTCTAACAAGTGAATACATAAAATGGCTGCAACTTTTCCTGGCTTATTGCTGAAATACTCATTTCTAGAGAATATTTTGGACACCAGGAAGAATTTTTGGTGATAAGAGAACACTGGAGTGGCATTAAACAATATGAAAGAAAAAGGATGAGCAGAATAGCCCCATGATAATATTCATATTTATTCAGGAAGCAGAATAAGTCTAGGTCTTTGCATTTTTATTTGTTGACATGTAGACCGGTACTAAAAGGGAAGCCAGAATTAAATTGACGTGTAGCCTTCATCATTCTGAACTTTTACCTGTCTGTCCCTTTCTTTACTTAAGCTGCTTACAGATTTTAAGCATTTGAGGAGAAGATCTATGTCTTACTAAGAATTTACAACAGACAGGAAACAGAAACATAAATCTTTGTATGGTTCTGTGGATACTATCTCAAAAGAATCAATAATGCAGACATGTTATTTGAAGACTTCTACAAATAAAATGTTTTCCTGTAATACTGTCTTACCTTGATTACTGTGTAGACTGCTTCCACAAATGTGTTTCCTGTCACACGAATGGAACATGACCTCTGATTAGAAAAAATAATAAGCTGAAACTGTAAAAATCTAATAGAAATCTCTTTTTTTTCAGTCCAAAAATCATCCAGTGCATGCCACAATTTAAAAATGGACAAATATAAAGCTGGATATTCTGTCTGAAGCCTCGTGAACAATAGACTAAACAACCTCAATGTCAAGCCTAACCTGCCTTTGTCTTGCTTTAAAAAATATACACAGTGAGATAAATGGACCAGAAACAATGGTTTTTTTGAGTTTTATTGTCCTTCTAATATTGGCCAAATAAACAAGAGTCAAAATTCACAGAACAGGAGCAGAGTTGATCAGTCCTTAATGGCATTCACAACCATGAAATCTTAACTTTAAATGTGGATACTGGAGCCCAAACCCTCTATTTCTTAATCAATGGATGCATTTCTGGATGGGTCTTTCTCAGTCTTGTTTAGCATTCAGAAGTATAATAGAGAACAGACTGGAGCACACATTTCTTTACCTGCCTTTAAATGGTTCTGAAAACTAAGGGGGTAGGGAAATATTCTCTGTAGATCCATGAAAAGTAGAAAAGCTTTGGCTGAACACAGTGAGACCAAATAAATTTTTGTTTTTAATGGTGAGAGGCTGAGCTGGGTCTCCTAGATGGTGAATGAGGTCCCTTGGAATAGGCCTACTAGTTAAAGACCACCTCCTCCTGTGGGCATTTCAAGAGGAAAAAAGTATTGCACCATAATTTCACAATTCCAGCCGTAGCTAGATTCAGGGGCATATATCTTGTGCTTGCATTCTCCTATATAATGTTTATTACATATCATCTCTTATTTTCAAAGGGTAACATATTTTAATGCTTTGCGGTCTACTAATGTGATTTTAACCACTGAAAACGGGTGTGTATAGGTAGAGAATAATGCAGCTGACTCTGTATGTCAATACTGGTTTTAGAAAGAAATGTGAATCATATCTGATTGCAAATTCAAAGCAATATTTGAACAAGCAAGAATACAATTATGACAACTTGCAATTTGCTCTGATTAACAATAGTCCTGTTCATTTGAAAAACAGTGTGGACTTCTTAGTGACTACAGGTTACCAGGTCTATTGCTTTGTATTCCAGCTGAGAGGTAGCATTTCCAGCAGCCATGCTGAAATTGTCTTCTATCAGCAGTTTCATAGAAATAAGAGTAACACCTAGTGAATCATTAACATTTTTTCTGGGGATGAAAATGGTGGATAAAGACCCCTTATTAATCTCTCAACCAAGACCAATCCTGCTAAAGATCTGATGAAATAGATCAGATAGCCTATTTAATAGCCTTAAATAGTTTAACAGTATTACATGACAAGATTAAATATTAAATAATTATATTAAGTCTGCCTGGTGTGTCTAAGTTTTTATTTTGATAATGCATCCATAAGGGTCCAATGAAATACAAGACTTCTCCAAAAAAAAAAAAAAACAAGCTCTTCATTCCTTTTCAATAACATGATATAAAGAAAATGCAAGACCAGGATTATTTTTCACATTATTTTCACCTTATACAACAATTAAAAACCAAATCCCTTGGGCCTTACTAAATATTTAGGTTATCTTTATTTTCATGAAAATATAATCAACACATTCTAACCATGAAAGAAAATTTAAGAGATATTTCTGATAATCATACTTAGGGCAATTTAGAAATTATTCTTTGGTAAGACTGGCTGAAAAGTGACTGCAGAGCTTCCATTTTAACAGGATTTGCACACTGTTTCATGAGTCTGGTAGTGCTTTAAGGTTTAAATGAACATAATGTTCCTTTGCTATCTCTCACCGTAGCATCATCAAAAAGTGCTGGCACTGAAATACCTTTTGCTGTAATACAGTTTCTTTTACCTATTTGCTGTTCAAAGAAAACAAGGCAGCCAAAATCTATCAGGAGGCCGGAAAGGTGAGCTGTAGTTTTCATATCTACTGATTTATAGTGCTGAAAGGTAGATGGATTTTATTGCAAAAATATATATCTCTTTTTTCCAAGGCAATAAAGGTGTCTAACAAGTCATAATGGAGCACAGCATAACTTTATTAATTCATGCCATAAGGAAAGTAAATTTTCCAAGTTTTTAAATCAAAGGCATGTTTTGGTTGTGGTTCTGTGAAGACTACCACTTAAAAATATTACAGTTATCAGAATAAAATACTACAGTCTTCTGAGAGATCTGTATTCAGCTTGTGATGATGTAATTGCATGTCAAATTCAGCAAAATCATTAGATGTCCACAGTGTACCAGATACCAGCAGGTCAGGACCTATTGTAAAGCAGAACTTGCAATCAGGAGATAGCTTCGTGACACAAATTAAAAATTAGCTATCAGTTAAGATCTGTGATTCAGTTTCATTAAAATTCATTATATGCTGATTGGGATAATTTCTGGGTGGAATTTTGAATATCCATAGAGATAAAAATGATGGGTACATTTGTATGAACTTTACTAAAATCAAAGCAGGAAAGTTTCTCAGGAAGCGATTTTTAGGATACTGCATTCTACCTAATTGCATGCCCAGATAATCTTAGGTATCAGTGATAGCTCTCCTTTTGACACTGTTGGAAAAGTGTGTGTGTGTGAGGGGGAGAGGGAGATAGCAGTGCATCACTGCCTTTATTCCACCTCATATACCAGTGATTCTCAATCTTCAGAGTTACAAAGTGGAAGTAACAGAGTTAAAAAGCCTCTTGCCCCAAAAGTAGTGAAGGGCTTAATACCCTTCAGAGGGCAAAAAAAGATTCTTACTGTGCTTACCTTCCTGTTCCAGGGCTAGATATGCTCAGCTGTAGAGTGACAGATAGTTGAAATCATTCTGTCCAGCATCAGTAAGGACTTCTTAATGGCAGGACTTTAAAACTGTAATTAAATTTCCCAAAAGATCCTATCCTGTATATCCAGGTTTCCCGAGATCTGGAGCTGGTCTTGAATGTTTCTATGTGTGTGCTGATTTACATAAATGCTATAGCATAATATAGCCTCCAGCATGTTACAACACTCACTGCTTACAAAAAAACCTGGAGTCACCAAAGGAGAGAAAAGAGCTTAAGAGTAAACTTACTTAAAAGTGTGTTGCTCAAAGGTATCACAGTAAAATTATCAGTTCAACTCCTTCAGAAACAGAAAAAAAACACCTAGAAGGAATTTTCTACGAAGATCTTAATGTTGAAATCTTCAGAAACTTGATATATCTGAAATATTACCCTGCAACTGATACATATTCTTTTCAAAAGAGCAGATACTTGACACCTCAAACAGTCCCAAATACAATTGTGTTTCAACAGGTAATTGCTGACTTTTTAACGTTGGTCAGGAATTCTTCTGTTTTTGCTTTCATAAAGATACATTTATTTAATTGTCCAGTGTGAAGGACTAGGAATCAGAATGGGGAAAATTTCAGAAGTGGAAAAAGATGTACAGTGATTGAAAAGACTTTATGATACAGATTTTACAGTTATTATGTATATACACATTGTATGCTTCCCCAGAATTTGTATTTCCCAGGCATGTTCAGGCTTGTCTGCTTCCCTGCGGATTGGCTGGAGAAGCTGCAGAGAGGGGAGAGCCTCCATTCGCCTCTTCTCTCTCTGGTTCCTCTCACGTTCCTCCCTCTTTCACCTGTGCCCCTATCCCCTATTCGCTTCCCCGTTTGTCTGTCTCATGTTCCACCCCATGTCCTGGCCCCTTCCCCACCTAAAACTAGTAAAACCCAGACACACCTCAATAAAGGATCCATTTTGCATCTCTACCTGGTCCCCGAACCCATCCGTGCTGTGTCACGGCCCCATTGCCCTCCCCCCTCGGACTGTGGCAGTCCAGGGACTAGGTCTCATGAAAACTTTGACACATATTTTTGAGACTGCACTAAGCGTAGTTTTCAAGAACATGGCTCACAGTAGGATCAAAATCCCACATGGTAATTGTATGTGGCTATATCTGCCTCAGACATTCCCTTCAGGCAAACTCTGAGCATCAAAGAGTATGTAACCTCTGACACAGCATTGTGCAAACCCTGTTAATTGGCTTCTTCAACAGTCCTGCTTCCTGTCTCACCAGTATAACAAGTGCAGAGTTTGCACTTGTCCCTGTAACATCTCTCACATGTCACATCTCTGGACAGCATTTGGCCCCTCATGTTGGAGTAGTTCCAGTCATGATAGTTAAGATACAATAGAAGCTGTGACTGAAATCCTACACAATCCCAATGCTTAGGTAAGACAGAGGTAGACACTTTCATGCTATGCAATTTTAGAACCCCAAATCTGTTCCTGAAGGTAGAGACAATTGTGAAATACCAATAGGTATTCACTGTTTTCTTTTTTAAAAGTTAGTTCTATATTCATAAATTCCACAGCATCTTTTATTTTTTGGACTTCTAGATATTCTTTCTGCATAATAATTTGACAGAAGTGGTTCTTCTCTTTGAAATTCTTGTCATCTGAAGTATCTGATTTCTTCTAACAGTTCTGCAGATAGAAATTTCCCTATCCAAGTTTGCCTAAATACACATGAAGAAAGATAAAGATAAAATTTAAATTTTGATTTTGTGTGGGCTTACGATATCTCTCATTAAAGTAATTTCAACATTTATGTATTCATATTCCCAGAATCCTTAGAGAGTAGACAAGTATTATAATCCTTTTTATAGATGAAAAACTTTGCTGCTGTCAAACAAGTTAGTTACTCACCCTACAAGTTTTACAGACTTCTGAATATAATCTGAACATCTTGAGTTGCAGCCAAGGATTTCACTTAAATGTTATCTCCCCTTTCTTAGTGTCAAAAAAAAGGAGACAAATCTAGGAAGAGTATAAGAAAATATATGAGTGCCTGGTGATATTTCCTCAGCTGTATTGCATATAGCTGAATAAGAAAGTAAACCAGAGGATAAAGTAAAACAAAAGTCTTCCTATCAAACTACAGGACAGGTCCAGATGATCTCTCATTGTTTCTGTCTTCATTAAGAGGAACTGGGGACATATCTGCAGAAATCACCAGATTGTGTCGGGGACCTTATGTCCATGCTGTATGTGTTTCAGGATGCTTTACTTTGAACTGTGTCCAGCCTGCTCTCATGCACTGAGTATTCTCAGACGCTGTAGTGCTTTAGATGTAATTTGGGAATGCACCTTTTGGCTTCCCTAATCCAAATGAAATTCAGTTTATTTGCTCTGAGTCATCCATGCAATAAGGACCAAAGCCCAGTGAATGGAAGCAGCCAGGATGTTTGCTTTAGTGTGCTCCAGATTCAAGTGAAAATGCTGAAGAGGGCATATCCTTTTTATCTGTTGTACCACTTAGGTACTACATCTAGTTTGCTTTGGAATGGCCTGAACTTGGAATTGGAAGAGATTTTGGGATTTCCCTGTCTTCTCTCCACTCTTTCTCCACTAGCTATGGAAAGACAGCTCTGGGATTTTGAGCAGCAAATTGTGTGCCTCTCTCACCACTCTGCACTGGTATCTCTGAGCTCTACAGGACCTGCATCGTAATTTCTCCTCTCTAGAAGAAGGATAAGCAGCAACTTGGCCTTTAGATTGTATCTGGAAGGAGTTATATAGGCAGTTATCAAATGCTGGTGAAAGCAACTGTTACAAAAAAAATGCAACCAAATCAAGCCAAATATTTAATTAATATCTCCTATATTTTATAAACTCATTGGATTAAAAGAATTTGCTACCCTAAAAAGCAACAACAAGAAGAAAGAAAGGAAAAACCACACACACAAAAAACCAAAAGCCAAGAAAAACCCCACCCCAAAATGAATGAAACAAAAAAACCCCAAACGCACCCTTTGCCCAAGTTCACTGTTTTCATCTCTGGTGATTTGTAGGGATTTAAAAAACAATTATAGAAAATTTTATCACAATTTATGTAATACTGCAATTTAAAAAAAATCAGGACAACCTTATTTTGAAACTTATTTTAGTGTTATTTTAAATACAGTTATAAATTTGTGTTGCTCTGGTTTTTTTTATCTTGCCATTACCTAGAAATAAATACTTAAAATAGATATGTACATGTGACTACATATTACTGGAAAATCACAACTTTAGTTTTAAATACCATAACACTGTAAGTACAGAATACTGCAGTATTATAAATAATACTGCAACTCCTTAGATAATATTAGCAGAATAAAATTGGTTTCTGCTAAATTTAGATGGCAAGCAGTATCATTCTTGATTTATATAGATCTTGTTATTTCTCTTCATATCATGTCAGATTCATGTCTAGATGTTCTACATTTCTGCTATGTCTTAGATATGAAAGGTACTTTAAAAACTTTTAGGAAAATAGATTGAGGAGAAATTTGCTGATTCTTCTGACTCTGTCTTATCAGCCTGGTTAACACTGTGCAAAATGAAATGACTTATTACGACAACTTCTGTTGTCCCAGACACTACAGAGAAAAAAATGCACAAATTCAGGGTTCAAAATGCCTCATAGCAAGCCACACAAAAAAATCGCTTTTTGTTATCAATAGAAGCAAAAAACAAACAAAAAAAAATCAAAAAAGAACCAGCCAAAAAAACCAACCCCCTCCCCCAAAAATAAAACAAACAAAAAAAACCAAGCAGACTGTTAAAAGAAGTTATATTCAGAAAAAGAAGAATATAAATGAGAAGTCTATGAAGACATGAAAGAGCTAAGCACTGTTCTGAGCAGAGTATACCTAGTAGCAACTGAGTTGTAGCTCTATACACTTGTGGGAGACCAGGAGAAGTGTGCTGTGGAAGATTGTGTCTACGAGCAATGGAAAGCAAATATAAAATTACTCTGGAGAAATTCTTGGAACACCAGAAGAATGCACCTTTTCTACCTTTGTTTAATGAGTTGGATTGTTAAAGTACTTTATAGTCATCATTATGTTAATGTTGAATGTTTGGAATAGTATTGCCTTATAATATCCCTTTGATTGTCAGTTTACCACATGCCCCTCAGTGTTTGGTATCTCAATTCGCACCCTTGTTTGTGATTGGTTCAAAAATGCTGCATTGCAGTATCTAATCATTAGTAATCCCTTGTTTGGATATCTCCGCCCTTGTTCTCCCTCCATTGGTTTGTATTTGCATGCTCCTCCCAAACTCCTCCCCTTTTTCCAGTGCCTTCCCTCCTGACCCTATTGAAGTCTGGTTCTCCCCTCAATAAAGGACCATTTTTGCCACTACTCCGAAGTGGTGGAACCCTCTTTCCTAATGGGTCGTGTCATACACTCACTTAAAAGGCAAACAAAATATCTCTAGTTCTTCGATCCAATGATTAGGGAATTGAGGGAACTGTGGGTTTTAATACCACATGTGGAGAACAGTCTGGATGGCTACCTCCTAGGAATGCACATGGGCATACAGCATGAAGCAAGTATAAGAAGCAGGAAGTTTCCTCCAGCCATATTTCCTCCTCCTATCAGACAGTAATATCCAGACTGTTATGAGAAGAGAAAGTAGGGCATTTTTTGTTATCTCGTAAAAGAGAATAAGACAGAGTGGCATATTCATTCAGTACTTTCAACAGATGAGGGTTAAGTAATACAGGAATTTTCTACAGTAAAAAGAAAGATCTTCCAGATTTTAAAATTTTTCTCTTTGCATAGGTTAACAATGCTGCTACATCCCTGTTAAAGAAGGCTAAAAAACCATAAACCAAGTAAGAACCTAGAATTCAACTCTTCTTGGAAATTTTTCCTTTTGTTCACCTGGTATAAAATGGCATAAGAAATAGGATGCTAATCTTAGCCAGATCTAGGGTGGCGGTTCTTCGCTCTATCAGCTGATGATGGTGGGTTACATTCTTTGATTTTGTACTAGGTAGTAAAATCCTCCTGATGCCCTTTAGAAAAAGTAAAGACATAAGGTGAACGGTGACATAATCCAGTAAAATGATGATCTAACCAAACTGAATAGAAAAAATAACAGGAAAGCATGTAGCATAACAAAATAAGTCAATAACCTCAATGTTGGTCTTTCAGTATTGACTCTGTTGTCTGTAGAGGCTAAGTTAGAGCCCAAGTCTGAGAAAGACATTGCTACTAGTTTTGACAGGAACTTGCCCAACTAAGACTCCAGAAGTCTTGCCTAACTCATTTAGAGAAAGCTCTGCTCTTTAGGGGTAGGCTTAGGAAGTGGTTAAAGAAAATGGAGAATCACTATTTATATAGCTCTTTAAGTTTATTCGGGACTGTACAATATGGTGTTATGACAGCCTCTGGCCAGGAAATCTTACAGTTAAACAGCATGAACCTGAAACAATATGTTCAATTATGCAAATAAACATAGAGTGGCTCAAAGGGCCAGATGGTGTGAATCAGTCAAGTCTTACAAACTTAAGTGTTACCCAGGCAATTTGCAGGAGTTAAGAATCTTCCCTGAGATCTGTTAAGATAGGAGGCTTGGCAGAACATCTTCATTTACAGCTGTTTTGTGAGAAAAGGATGAGAAGTCACTGTGAGAATGCTGTCCAAGCACCAATGAAGAACAAAAGAAATCGTTAAAAGAAAAGGAAACAAACAGAGTTCACATAGTGGAGAAGAGAAACTCATATAGTATGATTACAGATGCAGTTACAATCACACTTAGTAACTTTGACAAGCTAATACACCACAGATTTCTAGCTAAGTGGTAGTCTATTTGAGAATCTTTTAGAAGGAAAAAGTTATAAATTTTCATCCTTTACACAGTAGATTTTATTTGGTTTTGTTTTCCTAGAAGGTATACAAACTTTTGTCTTCAAATGTTTGACAGCTGACTTTGTGCAAGGAAAATTAAAAATAAATGTGGCAAGCAATCAGACCTTTTGAAAAATTAAAACCAAGACTTCTTGGACAAATGGATGCTCTTTCTTTTTCTTTATAGAGATGCTCTCTATTATGTACTAATGCCAGAAAGTACCCCAGTAGTTCACATAGGCACTGCAATTTTTCCAAGCACAGGCTATACAAGCATCCCCACAGACTGTCTAGGAAACATCTCGGGACAGTTCATCGTTATTTGAATATGAGCTCCAAATGCAAAGCAGGAACAAAAGGGCTCAGCTAAATCTTGAATTTATAGACAGTTACTAACATAGAGAATATATTTTACTTTTGGAGTAGTCTGGAAGTCTGTGTTCAGCTCTATGCAGCATCCCAAATTCAAGAAAAGTGGTGAAAAAAATGTTGGATGTTCAGATCTTAACCACAAGAATGACAATTGCATTGAAATGCATGACCTAAAGGTAGAGACATCTGGAGTCTGTCTGTTTAGAGAAGACAGATCTCAAAGTTGAAAGATTTTTAAAGAGGAAAGTTTAAAGCAAAGTTTAAAGAGGAAAAAGAAAATCTAGGAAATAAGACTACAGTTCAGCAGCAGGAAGCTGAAGTTAAACAAGTTGAAATTAGAGGAAAGGTAAATATTTCAGGTGAGTCTCAAAACTCTTTCTCTTTAAACAGCTTTATTCTAAATAACTAACTTTGTCTTCTATAATCCAAATTTAAGCATCAAAGTAAAATGATATCCTGAAAACTACGTATTAAAAACCCCACAAAACCCAGAACATTACATATAAAATTTCATTCCGTGTTTTTTCAAATCTTGATCATAAAATTTGGTACAAATATGTGCATATAGTAGCTTAAATCACAGAAATAAAATTACTATCTTGTGATGTGCAAGTTCAGATGTTACAGTTATTAGAGCTGGATGGAAAATGAAAATAAAGCCTGCTCTAATAACATATGAAAAAAAAAAAACAACCACAAAAAAACCACCATTAAATTTTAGTGACTTCTTTTTCTTATTAAATGTGAAAGCTGTTGTACTCAGCAGCATGTCATCCACAGACCTTAGAAAAGGAATCATTGTTAATTAGGAAGATAGCTGGTGAATAGAAGTGTAATTATTTTAAGTCTTCTACAAATATGCTTTTAATTGAAAAAAATTAAATGCTAAGAGGAGATCAGGAGAAAATATAAAGAACTGACAAATAATTGGCATATGGACTGATTTGATTAAAAAGAGATTAAAATTAAAGAACTAGAATGACTTGATGAATGTCACTAAATAGATAGCAAATGGAGGTGGCACTAAATATCTGTAGGTAGCAAAAAAGTAGTGGGAGGAAGAGAAATGCTTGCATTTTGTTCTGAAATCAGCTCGTGGAAGAAGCCGGCTATAGGGCTGGCTACCATACAAACTACATACCTCTTCAAGATCAAGAAAGACTATCCACCTCTCTTTCTGAAAGATGAAAGTTTTGGAGTTCCGAAGGTAGGATTTTTTCATTTTAAATAGTACTTTGGTTAGTTTTCCACTTATTTTTCTCAATTAGCTCACAAAATCGTCTTCATAAATTATTTTCATACGGGAACAATTGAGTTCTTTCTAACGGGTGAGTGAACAGGGAATGCTGAGGCTCCTTAAGTAAAGAGCTCTTATGGAAGTCAGCTGTAAAAGGCAGCAGCTACCTTTTTGCTCTGCTGATTAAAGGACATGATGCCACTGAATACAGACACAGGAATTCCACTTCAAATCAATAATGTATGTTTTCTCAGATTCTTCGCCTTTGGACATTTTCTTATTTTCACAACTCAGGAGTTTAATATTCTACTTCACTATTCTACATCAGGGAGACAAACAGAGAAATATCTGCTATGATAAAATCAGTCATTTCCCAGCCCAATTTGTATTAATGTTAAAAGAAAAAAAAATCTACCTTTGCCCTTATCGTGAGTAGGGAAATATATTAAATATAATTAAAAGAAACAACCAAACAAATAAATTTGAAGTTTAAAATGTAGAAATAAAAACAATCCTATAATTTAATAATGGTTGTATTCACTTTTTAGTCAATATTTAGGTCACAATAAAGAGCAATGACAGAATCTTAGTAAGTACTCATAAAACATCAACTGCTTTTCTGTGGAGTGGAAGGAAGAAGGATAAGAAGTCACTGCAACTGAATAAAAGCTTAAGTCCTCTGTGCCACCACACTGTTAGTCATCATACCTCAGAAGTCATAACAACCTAGAGGAGGACCTCTATGCCACTATTTTAATTTATTTTTATTTTCTCAGGAGCCTATCTAGAATTCCATCTTCTAATGAATGTGTTCCCAAATAACTCCGATCTTCAGCTCATGAGAAGACATGGATTATTCTCACAGAATTATCTGTCTGTGCAACGAAAAGTTTGACAGTGTGACAAAATGATTTTAAAATCACATGGAAGCTGGGAACAGTACCAAACACTATCAACTTTAGAGTCATATTTTTAAGACTCAGTTTTCATGTGCAAACATCACAGAACATCACTGCGTATCTGTTTCATTCTTTTCTTCTAGGAGAAATCCTTTTCTCTTTTTTGGGCACAGGCACAAATATGTTCACAAGTGGACATAAAAGTAAACCAGGCATCAATTTGAAAACTTGTTCAGAAATAAGGATGAAAATTAGAAGAGGGTGAGGGGCAGGAAGGTGTAGAAAAGGTATGCTTGGTCATATGAGAAGAGGTAAAGACCAGAAGTCTTCAGCTCACTTTCAAAACTTGATGGGTGAAGTCTGTCCCACTGCTTCCTGTGTCTCTTTCTGTCTGTCTCTCCCTTTGTGGTGGATGGTGTCTAACAGAGTGCCCAAGCTAGGACAGTCTGCTGCCAATAAGCCCGTGGTAGATCATATTAGTGTAGACAAGGTGCTCCATGAGTGGCTGGTTAATTAGCCAGGCAAAAGGAATAGATTCACAGCTACTTGCCCGGAAAAGCAATGCTTGCTTACAAAAATACTGCAGCAAGTTAAACACTCAGGAGAGAAAATTAATGTGCCTCAAGAACAATACTGGCACAACAAATACTAATAAGCAGATTTGGAAAAAACAGTGAAGCTGAAGATGAGACAAGTTTTTCAGTAACCTTCAAAGAGAGAATTATCCCTGCTCCAGAGTATCTACCCTTTTCAAGGTGAAGCTTGCCATATTTATATGTGGGATTACATGATGCCTGTGACAATGGCAAATCAGACAAGATGCTGTCTAGTAGACCCTGTTAGTCCTATACAGAACTCTCTTAGCAGAGGACTTTGAATATACTGGGGGACTTGCTAGAATTAATTTTCATTAAAATATATAATAGTACCTAATTGAAGCTGGGGAAACGCATTTGCTTATTACATTATAAATACAACTGGACAAAGAAACTCTGGAATTATCCACTGGACATATTGGAGTATCCAAGTGTATTGGATACATAGGAGTAATCCATTTTTCAAGATGGATTTCTGCTCAAATGAAATTTCTTCAGTTGGCAGAATGTCATATCAATCTCTATTTTTAATGTGTGTTTTTTCCTGCACTGACTGTGCTTTGTTCTTGAATATAATGCAGTTCACTCGACCTTGCCAACATGAACTGTTAATCAGTTTCTCTCTTTTTTTGGCATGCTTCTCTTCAGCTCAAAGGTTAAACTTACTGAAATCTTATTGAGGCGTGAGATGTTGAAAGAGAAGAATTGTTTTTTTCTCTGGAGCAAGGACCTTAAAATCTGACACAAATATCAGTCGGTATAATTGTAAAAATGTAGACCATATGCCATTTTATTCTAATTGTTCTTGATAGAAAATGAATGTAAAAAGATTAGATTTAATGTAGCATTTTGGTGATTATTACACAAATTATGCATAAGTAGGGATGTGGGATTCTGTTATGAAAAAGAAGGGGTAACATCAGAGAAGAGTGATATCGCTTTAGGTGCTGCCTGTTAAAAAGAAAATAATAATGATGTGTTAAATAGGATTTATGAAAATCAGATTATGAGGCTTTCAAGTTAGGCAGTTTTCTAGAGGTGTAAAAAATAATGTCCCTTTTTATATCAAAGTAATCAGCTTTTGTGCTTACAAGGAGTCTATTTACTGACTGTTACAGGAAATGTCCTGTTTTACTGCCCAACTCAGCTAATTACTTTAAAGTTGAAGGAATAGATTAGTGGAAAATAATCATTCTAATGCCTACTAGCTTGCTGGAGCTTTGGTAGAGATGCAAACTATCCATTAATAGGGAATAAAATACATCATCATAGCATTAAAAATTCTTTTTGAAATCTCTGAAATAATAAAACAATTGTAACAATGTCAAGCTGTTTGAGGTCCTGATAAAACTTGTATATAATTTCAAATAGTTAAGAACTGAAGACTGTAATCTTACATAGTCAAGGGTTTGATATAATGACATATAAGCTTCTCTGAAGATTAGTGCTGCAATGCCTCTGATCAGAATCCCAATCCCTGAATTAAGTGCCCAGAACACTTAACATAAAGAGAATCAAGGGAGGTGGATTCTGCAAAATGATGGTCCATGAGTCTCACACACTGCAAAGGAAGCCTCCCAGAGTAAAGCACTGGGAAATGCTATCTGTGGCTGAAATCTTTCCTTGCACAACAGAGGCAGAACTAAAGTAAAATGCTAATTCCTGACGAGGATCCTAAGCTTTGCGTTTCCACCTCACATTCTTGTTCTTTACTCTTCAGTGGCACTGTCTCAAACAGTAACGGAAGTACAAGGAAATAGTTTGAAATGGTTTTTTCTCATCTCCCTTCTGCTATTTGAAAGTTAGCATACAATCTGAGGCAGCTGACTAGGATTCCCCTAAACCGAAGGCAGAAGATTAGCACTTCCCTTCCACCTGGGTTAGACATCATCTTGGAAATAATCAATGTTCTGCTGAAAAAGGCCTCCAGCAACTAGACCTAACTTGAATCTCAACCCTGTTTTGAGCTGGAAGTCCAACTAGATGACTTCTGCAGGTCCTTTTCGACCTAAATTAGGGTTGAATCTACGACCCTGGGATAGGACAGCCCACAGAGTATCCTCAAGATGGGGATCTGGATAGAATCTCTGGAATGGCTTATTTCAATTCTACTCAAAGTAAGTCAAGATAATATCTTAGGCCAATCATTTATATGGCAAAAGTAATGAATTCAGATGTAGTCTGACACTTCTCAAAAGAGTAAATTATGCCATCTGATGAATAGCGAGCTATACCGAGGAAGCAGAAGAGAATGGAGGAAGAAAACATCTTAGCAATCAGAGTCTGCAGATTTGAAAGTGGAATAGGGAAGACAATTACTTTTACTCTTGGAAGGGGCTTCTCTCGCCTCTCCCAAAGCTGCTGCCAGGGCATATATGCTGACTTCTCTCACAGTTGTGGTAACAGTCAGCTTGGTTTTCCAAGACTCCAAACATCTATGGTTATTTGCCATGCATAGTTTCTACAACCATAACCACCACCTCTGTCTGCCCCAAGCTGGCCTCATTAAAATTAAGTCCACCTTTAAAATCAACTTAAGATCTGTTTTCTTTTATTGAAGCTGTGTCAAGATAAAAGAAGTATGTAAATTCACTCACTAAAACACAGAGGGATGGCTATAAGACCAGAATCTGAGTTGTCCCACAGGTGGAATTAAATCCAGGAAAGGACAGAGGTACATGCTGGTTCTACTTTGTCTTAACACAATTCAATCCAAACTCTCTAAGAATGATACAGAGTAAGACTTCTTCTCCAAGGTAGGTTGTGATGATACCTTCCCTCTGGGCAGTCTAGGCTTGTTCTGAGATCCCCATCTCAAAATAATTTTTAAGAGCGCTATCACATTATTTTTTTAGTCTCAGCCCAGTTTCTTTGCCTGCAGCCTAAATCCTAAGCTCTGTCACCTCGGGCTGCTGGAGTGAGGGATAAAATCCAGTTTTTTGGTTCATATGCAAAACCTTTCAGAGAGCAAGCAATGGGATGTTTGCTGTGTCCATGAGCTCTACTGGCAGAGCCTGCATTGAGTGGGCTTGCTGTGCATTGCTCTGTCTCTCTGTCACATGGAAGTGCAAAAGCAGGCACCTACACAGCATTTGCAAAATCCTGAATGTACACCTACAGCATAAAATACAGCACTATCTAAAGTGCAATCTTTGGCCCCTCAAATCATCTTTTTGAAGGGAATGCTGATGACTGCCTCCTAAAGTCTTAAAATAGGCATGGTCAAGTCACAAGAGGGTTCTGTGGTTATGGTCCCTTCCATGGTTTATCCAAAACTCAGCCTGCAAGTGTCAAGGGGAATGTAAGCTATAATTATTCCAGAAGGACAATAACAATGATGACATAAAAGCTCTAAATACTCACAGTGCCTTTCTTATTTATTTATCTGCAGAGGTCACTTACTCTTGCAAGATGAACACAACTCTGAAGTGCAGCTCTTAGTAGCTTAGTAAAAATGGAGATTTTGGTGAAGTCTGGGTCACAGGTGCTCTATTAATAACTTGGACTTTGAACTAGGACTTTGCTTTTTTTTTTATCATTCTAATGACATTTTAAACTTTTTGTTTTCTTTGCAATAGTTTGATGACACTTTTGTGAGTATTTCTGCATTAGCCTTTGTAGATTCTCCCTCATTAGTCCCTACAGATTTGTAATGGTTCGTGACATTAACTTTGCATCCCTTGGGTTTGCTCCTTCTTATACATTCTATATTTGCTTGGCTTGTACAAATAACTCTGTTATTTGCCTTGAAAATTTCTCATGCTAAATTAAAATGGCCTGCTGATTCTTTATTCCACATTAAAAGCTTTTGAAGGAATTATCACCTGGGCTAGAAAAAGCAACATTAACATAAAAGTAACCCCAAACCTTTCCAGAAGTTAGAGAAACTTGTTTTGGTTTTGAGTTTTTATCCATTTGAAAGTACCTTTGCAGTGCTTTCTGCTTTTAGGAAAGAGCCACAAGCAAATATACAAACGAAATGGTTCTGTCACTGAATTTCCTGAGCTTATTAATTCAGGAAAAATAGAAACACAGGAGAAAGTATGCTCTTGTAAGACATCCAGGAGAATCTGCTTGACAACATTATTTTTTATGTTTACTTTTTTTTAAGCATAAAGAATCAGAATATTAAGTACTCCATAGATTCTCTTGAGCTTTTGAAGTTTAGCATCTATATATGATCACTTCACTTACTCTATTTATTTATTCTATTCAGGACACAAAAGTACACATTCCTTGCAGGCTCCAAGTGCTCAGAAATCCATTTTTCAACTATGTATTTTTATGCAGTATATATAAGTATATTCTGCAGCAACAGAAGTAATTCAGAAGACGAATTTTGAAGTTGTATAAACAAGACGACCAAGATTATGGGAACATAATCACTAAAAAGTACTGAGTTTTTTAACTATTTTTTCTTTCTGTGGTCAATTTAAATTTTAGCTTAATCCACATTCTGATCCAGCTTACCTTTTAGGGCTCTGAGGGCATGACCAATCCTGATTGATCTCACCCAGGCCTTGCAGTCCCTACACATTACCATTCAACCAAGAGACATCACACTGACAGGAAGGAGAAATGTAACCAGTTACTGGTCATGCAACCAGTGCCTTACTGTAAAACACTTTTTTATCATTTACACTTATTTATGATCTTTCAGCTTGACTGCTTTCCATCACTTTATATTATCACCGAAACTGACTCTCATAAATGACAGGTGGATAGAAGGAAGAAGTGTAGTGCCATAAAAGAAGATATTATTGGATAATGAAAATATAAGTTTTTATTAACTGGTGACAAGAAAAATAAATATGTAGGTTTGTTTCTTTATTTTACACTTGAATTGATCAACATGTTTTCTATGGTTCTGCAGACAGGGAAGGAAGGGGGCATAACCAGACCCCAGGAAGAGATTTATGTGATGTAATTATTTCTAAAATAACTGTGGCTGAAATGGAGTAACAAGAAGAGAGGCTGGTTTTACTGTAAAGAAAATGAAGAGAACCCAAAAATGAAACAGGGGTCTCTGGTGTCAGCCCAAAGCTTAAGGGCTTTGTTGTTTTCTCTCGGGCTAAGCTTCTGCTTTTCATTCTAAAACAATACTTCTTTTGTTGTGCTTTGCTTTAAAGATATCTGGCTGCATTGTTTTGACCAAACCCTCATCGAACAGCCTTTATTGATCATTCAGGAGGCTATTTGATTCCCTCTCCTACTGATCATATGAATTTTTAAGCTTTTTGAGTCTCAATAAAGTCCAATTACTGAGTCTGTCTTCAGACTTTTAAATATGATTTCTCGAAGGTCCTCTGTTTAATATCATTCTTGAGGACTAGAAATTTCTAATCTAACTGCCAAGGTCCTAGTATTAATGCCTCTCTTCCAGACATATACCCTGAGGACACTCATTTTCCAGAAGTCCAGGCATGTGGTTACTATGATTTACAATAAACCTCTCTAAGGAAACAGAGTAATTGAAGCTCATGAAAGCCAAGGGTCTCAACAATTTCTACTACTGTTTTCACAGTTACAGTCAGAACAAAAATACAGAGCAGAAAAACTACACACCCTCCCCTTCTTTATATTCTTCACCATCAGAATTGTATGGGACTTTGTCAAGAGGTCTTCTGAGTTGTGCAGGATCACCTTCCTTAGCTGTGTATCACTCTTATTTCCCCTTCTCATTATCAGTGACCTTCTAGTCTCTCTGAAGTCGCTACTGAAACCTCCTTCCCTTCATGACAGTTTTTCAGATGAGTTTGATCCATCCCAACAGCTGATGAAAATGTATAATTGTTTAATCTTCATTGACTCCTTCTTTTCCACTTTGACTGCATAGCCTTTGCAGACCTATTAAAAATGCACGAATGAATCTCAGCTGTTCACCCACCTGATTCTGAGTTATACACATGAAATAAACATGTTATCCTGTTATTTATGAGCAGTATACCTCACTCACAGGTGGAGTATCCTGGGAAAGGTGTTAAACCTTTGAAAACAGATAACAAACAGAGCAAGGTCAGAAAGAAAAATGTCAGTGTTACACTGAAAGGTTAATTCAAATATAAACTATCACACTTTATATTACATTAGAAAAATACAAACCTCTTCCTTTCTCTCTGTGTATCATGAAAGTGAGAAGAAAAAAACCTTCTACAGTGGTCAAGATTACTGCTTGATGGTGGTGATTAATGAAACAGTGAACTGGAGCTTATCAAAATGACAAATATTTAACATAAGGAAAGTCAACAAACATGAGAAGAAAGATTTTGGAAGGGATCAAGAGACAAGCATTCTACTTCAGGCTCCTATCACAAATGAATTACCTACAAATCCTCCAAAGCAGTTGTGTTGAAGCCCAAGTCTTTTAAGGAATCAATTACCCACACAGTGATCATCAGCTGAGAAAAAGTGGAGCTCATTTCTCCCTACTGAACAAGCCATTAATTTTCTAGCTGTGGGTTTGGTTTGGCTTATTTTTTTTTTTTCATATACTGGCTCCACAGAAGAAAATAAGAGTTTTACTAGTATCTTTGCTACAAATAGGTTTTCTCTCTGAAATTTCACAAATTTAGTGGGACAGAAACTAATATTTTGGAATATGGGGAAAGTAACATTATGCAGGGCACCCAGTGGGTCTCATATGTCTCCCAGCTTGCAAGAGGGGTAAAAAGTGTTCCTCCTTCTTTGACATGTAAGCAACGGTGGTTACACAGGGTCATTTTCCAGCCTTAGCATTTGCTATGAATGAGACCTAGGATATACAGTTCCTTAAGGGAGGTAAGGATTCTTTCCTCTGAGTCACCTAGAAATGCATATAAGAGGGTAGGACCCATGTTGTGATCACAAAGTGGGTGAACTCCAGCCTGTGATGAGATGCTACAAGAGAAAGAGGAAAGCTAGGCAAAAGAAGATAGTTGCCTACATGTGGTTCTGGTATAGCTTGTCAAAATAAAGCCCCCAAAGCTTCTTTGAAGAATCAGTTTGAGGGGATCTCCATAAGATTAAGATCTTTATAGTGCTCTAAATCTGGATTGTAGTTTACTGAAAAATACGAAACATTTGGTATGTTCATCTCAGATTTTAATAGCAAAATTTTTATGCACCACATACATACACAGAAAAAAAAAAGCCCATCCTCTTTGCAATTAAAATTGGCCACTACTTTGCATAAAGAGCTGTAGATCTTCAGGTGGGTTTTCAAATGAACTTCTAAAGTTTCTGCTCTTTTTTTTTCCTTAATCATTAGTGTCTGAAACAATACATTGAAAGATGGGAGAGAAAAAAGGGAACAGCTAAATTTTACCTGCTCCTTTCATTCACTTTTTATCATCTAATTTAACAATCACATGTAGCAGAGCTATGCCAGTCATGAAAAACAATGTAATAAATAACTGAAATGACAAGAACCCTCCTGGAAAAGGTCTTGGTCCTTTAGGGAAAAATAGGGCTTAAGTGTGACTTCAGGTGAGGTTGATTGGAGTTTTGGGACCCAGCATTTTAAAATCCTAAAGAAGAATATAGAAGTCTAACAACTGGCTTTTAATTTTGAAAATTTTGCTTTTAACAATACAATCTTCTCTTATGTCTTTTCAAAGGAAATGTTGTGACATCTTACTGTGTCTTTGGCATAGGTTTTATAGTGTATTGTATGGCATCTATTTCAGGCACAGCTAAATATGAAAGAATAGCAGAGACCACAACCTTATTAATGCATTTCTTTTGAAGAAAACCATAGTTTGATGAAGAAAATAAGGAAAATTAACAGTCCTATAAATCACATATTATGATGCAGCCCTGTAAGTCATGTTGGATGACAGAAGACAGTGTCTGGCAATTCAGTAATATCTTTTTTTTTTGCTTTCCCTATCAAGCAGGGACTCAGGAAAGACTTGCTCCTCACAACTTTTCTGGTTGGCTTTGATGCTCTTACTTTTAGCTCTCCAGTCTTGTAAAACATGATCAAATGTATAGGAGGAATTATTTCCCATTGAATGTTCATAAAACAGTAACCATTGGTGTTGTACAGTATATATTCCAGGTTGACCTGTATTTCTTGAAAGTTAAAGATTCCATTATAAGAATGTGCGTGATATATAAAAGAGCTTTTCACAAGTGACTGGGTGAGGACACTGAGAGGAAAGGTTGTGTCATAAAAGAATGTGAAGTGAAAAAATAAAAGGGACTATAGATTGTATTTCTTCAGTAGAATTTGTTTGGAGCATTGACCTGATGAACTGCAGTGATAGCATACAAATGAATGCCAGAAAAAATACAACAAATCCTTAAAGAATATCTGTATCTGTGCGGCAGATTTTAAATATTCTAGAAACTGATGCTCTGGAAGTTGAGTTTAGGAGAGTTTCACATTAGAAAAGCAAATCGTTCTATGAGTTTACAAATGTGTTCTAATTTTCAGTGGATTTTTTATTAATTGGTTATTTTTTATAATTACGAATGCAGCTATTGTTTCAATCTATTAATCCCTAACTAGGTATTAGAAAATGTACATAAGGATAATAATAAAATTATTTTCTTCCTTATAAGAAAAATGTGGTTGTATTTTGGATCTCTAAATCTTAAACAATTTTATACATAGGAACTCTGTTCATCCCAGACATCCTTATATCTACTTCCTTCAAGAGAGGGAGCCCATCAACTCTTATAATAAGCTAGTGCTGCCACCTATAGCAAAAGAGTCCTTGCCTTTTAGCCTATGTCAAGGATAGTGGAAATTGAATTATATTAGGAAGAAAAGAATTTACAAAATTACAATTGGGAAGCAGAAAATGGATGAAAATGGATGACAATTCACTGAAAACTGTAAATGAAATCTATGTGTAACAAGATTATTTTTATACATTACTCTTCTTCAATTCATTTCCTGTCTGTGTCACAGAAGTAATAATAGTTGGCAAAGTCATAAATTACATTCCTCAACACAGTGGTTTTTTAATATCTGATCTTGATCATGTCAAAAATATCCTTAACATTGAGCTAAACCTTACTTTTTTAACTACATATTTCAGATGTTTTCTTATTTACACAAAAAAGACTTTTGTCATGGTCAGTCCTTCAAATTAGCAGGCACCAGGCAGCTAGTAGATTTAGAGTGTTTATTTGGAAAACCACTCTTGCTTTCACACTCGTGCTGTAGAATGTCACCTACCCCCGCAGATCCTAAGTTACTGAGCTACAGGACTGTCCTGTTAATGATTGTTTCAACAACAAGCTAACAGGTAGCCTGTTGCCAAAAGCAACTGGCAACTAGGAAAACACACTGAAATATGGAATTCTTCCATGCTTCTGGAAACTTCAGAGATTTTAGTGATTCTTTAAAAGAAAAATTTGTAGAAAAAGTGCATCAGTAGCACTGTGAGATAGAAGCGTTCTTGGCATAAGCCAAGCAATGAGTCATGGAATAGTTTCTCACCTGGTTTTGTAACTTATGATGCGACAATTTATTGGTCGGACATTTCCTTCAGAGATGTGACTTCTCTTCACAAAAGGAAACAGAAAAAGAGGGATGAGAGCTCATATTAATGACCCAGTAACTGTAGCTAATGCCAATGAGAAGATTAAGAAATAGCACTTCCTATTGCAGAATAATAATAAGGAACACAGGCTGGAGTTGAAAAGAATCAGTCTCGAATGCAGTAAGAATATATACATGCTTTATAGGGAAGATGCAAATGACTAGTCTTCAGTTATGTGACATTATTCCAAAGCCCACAATAGTTTTTATGAGGCTTTAAATGAATTGTATAATTTCTGAATTTTATAGCAAATAAAAGAAAAATATCCAGAAAATATGCAGGTTACTAATGAGCACTCACTAATTAATATGTATGTATTTTGCAGGGTAAATATTATATTTATTTATACAATTGAAATAGATAACTATATTTTATATATATATAATTATGTATCAAAAATTAGCAATGTTCCCTGTTCCAATGCTCACACTTATTTTAAAAATAAGGACTCTTAAAGTAAAAACAAAGAGAATTACGATTGTTACTAACAGTAGTAATAATAGAAATACTAGCATTTGATGCATATTAATTTTTTTCTCTATATTTCCATGAAGCGAAAGATAATCATAGGAGTAGATTACTTACTCCAATCTCTACTATTTTGAGTCTTTAAAAATAAGCTAGACAAACATCTGTCAGCATGATCCTATGTTGAAGAAAGGAATAGACTCTGTAACATTTCTAGGTTTTCTGTAGCCTTAGTTTATGATTTCACAAAATTACCACCAGCAATATCAACTCAATACCCTTCAGTTCTGCTCCTCTGCCTCTTCCCTTCCTTTCTCTTTCGTGTTCCTTAGCCACAGCTTACTCTGCTCAAGTGTTTGTATGATCATACTCTGAACAAACACAAAAAGCCCTGAAACAAAAATAAATCTAAAAAAAATTAATTTTTTTTTAAAGGAGATGCACTTTAGACTGCTACTGTTATTGAATACTTTTTCTTTCAAAATCCTGGCCTTATTTTCTGTGATATTGTGATTTTCTATAACAATTTCATAGGAGTATAGGCATTTTGAATTTCTGAAATGTATTCTGAGCCATCACATTGTCCTAGCACGTGGTTCTCACAGAGCTATTTACTCTGAAAACATCATGGCTATTAACAACAAAATCCAGCCTATATCCAGCCATAAAACAGAAACTATAGCTTGTCATTTGTACAAAGAACATTTATTATATAGTTCTTCTTACAAACTGAAAAGATAAGCAAAATGAGACAGCAAGTCTTGTTCAATAAGACCTTTCAGCAGATGTCTAATTTAAAGCATATGAGCAATTCCAAAGTCAAAGCACCTGCTTGTATGCATAAGGATTTTGTTGAATCTCCTGCAGTTGTGGGAATGAAGTAAGTGAAGTAACATAGCAACAGTAACTCAGAAAACTCTTTCTGAGGAAGGGGGAATTCACAGAACTTTTCCATACTTAATGAAGGTCTCTATGTTTATTTTGCAAACAAAATTTGCAAGAAATTGACTGTCTTTTAATTAGTGCATTCAAAAGTAGTGTTCCCCAACACTGGAAACGGGAGGTCATAATCATTCCATTGATTTTGTGCATTAGTTATAAAGCAAGAGAATAAAGAGGGGTTTTGTCTGAGTAAGTAAGCAAGGTACATCATCTGACCAGTAACTGCCATATTAATAGGTGTTTATCTTATCTGGTTACAAGAAGAAAAAGCACAGAATATTCCTTGGAAATTTGCAAAATCTGGGAAGACAAGATACTCAATGTATCTTTTAACAGTGACTGAAAGAGCACCATGCATATATATCTCTCTCACTATAATTTTGTGTATATTTATGTGGGAATAGAAAGATACTTATCTTGTACACTTGTTCACTACAACATTCTTATAACTCTTGAAGTCAGTAACAGATACTTTGCTTTCTTTTGGTAAAAGCATAGAAGAAAAAATATTTATCTGTAACATATATTGCTGATCATACATTGAACCTGAATCATCCCTCTATAATAAGTGGAGAGGGATGGGAAATTTCAGTCCATCTATATATGTGTCTTAGATGGGATGATATCTTCTATCTGTTCCTCTGCACAGACTGTTGAAGAAAACTAGATAACTGCCTAAAAATAGATTACTAAATTTTAGGCCTAGGCAAAAAAAATGGATTTCAATTAACAAAAATTTCTTAATAAGTAAGCAATAAGGACCATGAGGTATAACTTTGTCTTCACTAACAAAGAAACTGACAACACACCTCTGTGAAACAAGATGCTATTTATCTGTAAACGTCTGAGTGTGTCAAAGGCGTGAAAACAGCACTACCACTGTTCAAAAAATTAATGGAAGAAAGCTCTCACAATGTATTTTTGTTTGATTTTTCCACTTCAATCAATGTGTTATTTTCAAGATTTATTTCCTCTTGAAGCAGTTACCCACACAATTAAGTAAGAAATATAGGTGAAAAAGTGTTAATTTACTAACAATAGATGTGAAGTTCAAATAAAAATTTCATTCTGTTGAAATTAACACTGGAATTGTAGACAATATGATAAAATAAACTTAATGACATTATATTGCAGGAAAAAGGAGTGAAAAAAAAGGCAGCCACATTTAGCTGAATGTAACTAAACCCAGACCTGCAGAGACTTATGTGCCCACTTCTTGTCAGACGTGTGAGAGTACTTTGACTGTCCATGTGAGTTGAGTGAGCCTATGAGCAGCTTCAGAACATTAAAGAGTGCCTTAGTTAAATATTTACAAGTGCTGTTCATTCTTCAGGTTAGCACTCGCACCACTTAAGTCTTCAAAATCTATCTCAAATGCTGTGTGGAGCTAGGCAGGATTTTATTTGAGAAGAGCTGGAATTTAGCTTTTTTCTTCTGCATTAGTATCAGAAGAATGATTTGCCCCACATTTCTAAAAACGGGCGTTGCCATGCCATTTCCATTTCTGCTGAGCAGAATTTTCTTCTAAAGCCCCCTCCACTAGTTCCTTGTAGATAATTTTGTTACAGTTTTGAAAATGCAATAGATACAACTTCTTAAAATGAAACAGAAACTCAAAATTAGCCAAGCTTAACACTGATTTGACAAGCGTTGCTCTTGAAACAGATGAGTGACGCAGAAAAATGCCTGCTTGTATGTCTTACCATAGATCTTGTCTTGCAAAACCTGCAGTTTTTTTATTTATTTTAAGAACTGACTTAAGTGGTCAGCATTTCTCCTTTCATAAAAGCATTTTCATTTTGTACCAAGGTGTGGGATCTCTGTCTCTCTAGTTCCTTTTATCTTTGTCAAACAAGGTTTGACAGTGCTTATGTGAAGGTGTAACATGGAATGATATCAATTAGTCTGCATTCTAAGACTGGAGACACGAACTGTGATTAATCTGTGTCAGAGATTAAGTTTACAAACACAAGTAAATACATTAACCACAGGTAAATACTGGTTACTGTGTCCCTGTATGGACTTACTAACAATAGTGCTCATTTAATAGAGAAAATGAAGTGTATTACAGCAAAGTTGTCCTGAATCACACAAGTCAAACATAGTGATGTTCTGATCATAAAATGAAAAGAACTCTTTTTTGAAAAGTTTCTCCACAAATACATCTTCCTGATATGTTACATGTGCAGATGTTCTCCCTAAAAATCACACTGTCAAGTAGTATCTGAGTCTGTTGGAACTTCTGGAGTCCAGTTAGAAATTTTTTGAACCAGCTTTGCCATTGTGTAAAGGACACGTGACAGGTATTTGCAGAACTGTCTGCTCTGAGGGGAGATTACTGTTATTTTTAAATAAAGTCAATTTTCTCAATGGAATCATAATTTGGAAGCACTCTTTCAAGTTACAAGTCCTGTGCGGAACAACTTGTCTACTCAAAGATGATACGCATTCAATTTTATGTGTGCTGATATTCCCCCTCCATTCTCTTTATAATGATTATGCCAGTTTCTGAGACAGATCAATTAGATGTGCAAAGTTAGATTGGATGAAAAAGAGTGTGTTTAAATAATTTGATGCAAAGCACTCTTAGACAGTTTCGCTTCTTTTGTCTTTGATAGTTTCTGATTGACTATCTATTTTTTAATAATAATAATAATAATAATAATAATAATAATAATAATAATAATAATAAATTTTGTCAGAAATATGCTTCAGTGGTGGATGAGTTAAACCTTAAGACTGTCAGAATTATCACACTAAGAAAAAACAATACTGCAAGTTTTCTGACATTTATTCCACATGGTTAAGTGAACGTATTCAAATCTTCTCTGTGTATCCAGAGAACAACATTTTTCTTCTAAAAAGAGAAAAATAAGAGACTGTCATGGTTTAGTGTCTTAAAAACTCTTTTCTAGAAACTTGGCTTTATATTTTCACATCAGCACAGTGTGAAAACAAAATATGAATCATATTACTCTTAGCAGACATATCTTAAGATCATAAAATCACCATATAAACCATTTGTGAGGAAAGATCTGATAAAACAGGGAGTCAGAAATACACAGAGGACAACTTGCAACACCATCTGCCCTAAATGTGAATGAGAATTCTCTATGTAATAAGATTTACTATTTCTCTTCTTAGCTCTATGAATTTACTATAAAATAAAATCTAAAAAAAAATGTGAGATGAAACCCCACAATTTTTTTTCTTGCTCACAAATAGTCAGAATGTTGTTCAAAATGTTCTGTTTACGACATTGAGGTTTTTAAGATTCTGTGCATTTTTTATGAATGCAATACTATATTTTTGTGTACATCCTACTTTAATTCATTTTTGTCTATTAGCTTGTGAATGCAGACCTCAGTTTCAAATCTATTGCCTAGTTTGGGTGCGGACTGGCACTCATTCTAGTAGTTAGGTTTATTTGAGCAAATACATGACAACACATGAGAATTGCATATTCAGCATTTGTATGCTGCATAAATGAAGTACAGCATACATTTTAATGATATATTATTTTATCTTTAGGTTAATTTATCTCCACAAAAACAGCAAAATAAAATTAGTAAGATATACAACTATTATCCAGATCCATCCAGACTCAATCCTGCAAACATTGCTTTCATAGCATTTAACTTAACTCTCACATAATTTAATTGAGATGTGAGCTCAAAAGTTGTTGACAAGTCAAGTTAAAAACTGCTATATGCAAGTTTGAAGACTGAAACACTGTGTGTTGGCAGGGTCAGCATGGTACTTTCACTATGTAGACCTGTGACTATATGCTGTTGACTATGTCTCAAAAACACACACATTTTCCAGTCAGAGCAATGGTAAGGGCAGGAAAGACAGGGATCAAAGTTGTCTGATGAGTGCCTGTATGAAGGAAACCACCAACGTAAAAACCTCCTTCCCTGCACTGAGTCAAGAGATGCTGTTCTGGATCCTTTCCACCTACTATGTAGGGGCCTTCTCCTCCATGCTTAGGCTTTTGGTAAAATGCTTGATTCAGAGAAATAAAGTCTTTTCTGCTTTCTGATGGACTTCTAATATCCCAAGACCTACAGTCCCTGCCCCGAGGGTCCTCAAAGCCAGATCTCATCCCTCCAAGTTGCACGATCTCTGCTCATTCAAAGCACACAGACCCTACTCCTTATTACACCTTGTGTCCTTACCCTTTGTGCACCCCTTCCAACTTATTACCTTGTACGTTCTTTCTGCTCCGGTCAGTGCTTTTACCTGATACTTCGACTTCTGCAATGTTCAATAGGATATCAAATCTATTTCTCTTCTCATGTTGTCCAAAAAAGGGGATTTGCACTAACTCATAAGACTGATCTGTCAAAATTATTTATTGCTTTGATTTTATTGCAAACACAATCAGAGAACTGTCTTTTAATGATGCTGGTGAGGTCTTTGTTCCATTTCTAAACTACTGATGGAATATGCCTGTTAATACTAGTTAGATGTATTTATAACTCTTCACACTTGAAACGCTCATGATGGATCATCAGTTAGAATTTTCATTTCTCAGTTCTTTTGGCTTGTGGCATTGATGCTGCTGATACTTCTGCCATTTTTATTATTATTATTAAAGCAAGCTTCTGCCACAGGAATGAAATTCTGTGATCAAAACGTCTCTAGAAGAATATCTAATGAATTCAGCTGATGACTGAGAGTAGGTGAGCTATAGATGTGTCAAAGGAAGGCAACAGTGCTTGATTCTCCTGATTCATTCAGTGACAGATGTTAAATTCAAGGAGGAGGGAGATGTTAGAAATAAGCATTTATTTATTCATTCCACAGTCTCCTGCAGCAAAAACCTACAGTAGTGACAGTGTTCACCCACACTGAACAGATTAGAACTGCCAATTCATGATTAAAAAAAAGCTGATTGTTCTGTTAACATGGTAACCTTTCAGAACACAACAAAGCAAAAAATAATATACCTTCAGGCCCTTACTGGCACAGTGTGATGTGTTTGATAGCACATTACTGCAAGTTTTATTTATTCCAACATGAAGGTCAGGATGTCAGACATTTTTTCAGAACTGTAAGCCTAGAACTCATGCTGGCCCTTTTCAAAGAGCTGATTGGGGCCCAGTATATGAAAATTCTTTACAAATAAAACCTAGGGTTTCTTGGCAAAGGGGTTCATTTCATCCTGAATATGGACATTACTTCTAGATGAATGACACTCTCACCCCTCCAGACTCTTCCTGGAATAAAAGCTGCCACAGGAGGGTGTCACTAATAAAATTACATCAGTGAAAGGTCAATTATAGTTCTCTCTCTCTCCTCAGTCTCTGAAGAGCCAAGAAAGGATGGTCACACAGCTTTAGCATTCAATAGCTCCTTTCCTTTGTATATTTTGGGATATCAAAGTTCCATTTCCACTGTGATACTGTAAAATTTATGATCTTTGGGAAGGATGGGGGAGAGAATGGTACATTTGAGAGAAAGCCTAACCACCATGATCATTCTTTTTTTTTCCCCAGGATTTTTTTCAAAAGATGAACAAATGTTTGGCAGAGAGAAAGGATCTAAAATCTCACATATCAGAGCTTTCAGGAACCTTTTCTTTGCTGGTCAGTCTTGCCTTCACCCTCATCTGAAGCTCTAGACACTCTGCTGGTGTTGGCATGGCACATGAGCTGTGACTGCATATGTGGCTTCCACTGTAGCTCTTAGCCATAGACAGACAGCGTTATCCAATCTTCTGCTTCCAACAGTTGTGAGAAATCTATTATCTGTTAGATATAATCTATTACCTGTTTAGATCATTACACTACCTATAAGCTACGTTATAGTTGATAATGACAACTGACTGTGACCTCCTTTGCTCTTCCTTCCCAGGCCTTACCTGACTTCCTTCACCAGCCACGAATGTGTAGTAGCATCCTTTCTAGTGGTATCCTTTCAGTGTGTAGTGATATCCTTTGGGTGTGTATCCCCAAACCATAATCTGCTGGGGAGTTGTGAATGTGTTCCCAAAGCAATAGCGTCCTGTTTGTATTTAAAAAATCTAAAACCTTTTTCTTCCTGTGCTTTTCAAAATCAGTCACTTGATCCATATGAAAGTACCCATCTTTAAATAGGTCATTATGAGTGTGACTTTATTGTGTTTTAGGAATGGTACTCCCCAGTTCAGTGTTCCCACTGAAATCCCCAACAACAGGCTGCTTGCTTGCTCCTCCACTTTTCCAGTCCCCCTCCCCACTGCAGCTGATTGGAGAAGCTAATCGGAGGCACAAAAGGCGAAGATCACAAGTTGAGATAAGAACAATTTACTGGAAAACAGCAATGAGATAGATAAGGAAACTAACAGTAACAGCAACTACATTAATAATAGAGTGCACAAAAGAAAGAGTGCTGAGCTCAACCTGACCACAGCCACTTCACCTTGATCACTCCTTCTGGCTTGGCACCAATGTTACCCCATTGCTCTGTCCACCATGCTTGCTCAACCTGAAAGTATCCTTGCTCCCTGGAACAGAGTCCTTTTACTGTCCCCTTGGCAATGAAGTGAGGTGGTATAGAATAGCCTCTGTGTCCTAGTAGGAATGCCCCCTCTTGAGTACTGCAAAAAAATTAACCCTGTCCTGGCCAGAACCAGGACAGAATTCTTACAGAAAATCACTATTTTTAAATCTAGGCAACATCCCTTTGTATATCTGAGTATTTCTTTCTATTATTGTTGGAGGGCATATACAATGGCTGTATCCTGTTAGCTATGTAGCTTTATTCCTCTGTTATTTGCTCTGTAGCTTTATATATTAATTAAACATCTGTGAACCATGTCAAAATGTCAAGCCCCTTGCAGATCTGATTCACATCTGCTCAGAATTCAGGAATTAGCTCCAGCAAACCCTCTGTGAACTTTTAATTGCTGCTGGTACAAACTTTGTGCTCTCCTGCCTGTCTCCAAACGTCTTTTGATACTGTTCTGTGGTGAATTTGAAAGCTGGAACTTTTCCTATAGAAAATCAACATTATTCTTTCCATTTCCCTGACTGGCTGAAAGTGCTGTCAGTGCCTCAGAGGATCAATTAGAAACTATTTCACTTCTGTGACTAAAGAAAGATAATCTGAGCTCTTTTTCCAATGTAAAAAAACCCCAAACTAATCAACCAAACAAAAAATTTAAAATATTAATTTCTCTGAGTCTTTCTTTCTGCACTAACCAGAGTGATGAACTAGTAGAGTTCTATTTTCAGTCTCTCAGTGAGCCCACATGCAGTCATTGCGGTATGACAGTAGGGCCACAAATGGTCTATCCTTTAGATCACCAGTCTAAATAATGCTCCACAGTTGGTTTGCAATAGTAACCCTAAACCATGTCTGATCTCAATACACAAGCAACAAAACATCACTTACTATATATGACTATGTGACATACTGCCATTGGTGTACAAGTGAAAAATCCCATGTCTCTTATCCCTTAACATGGCTTTTTGGTTTTAAACTCATTGTGTCCCATCATCTACATCTACCTTTTGTGAGGAAAAAAATATCTGATTTGTGTAACGGTCCGATAAAGCTATCACGATCCCAGATATAGAGGCAAAAACTGGAATACTGTCCTAGTTAGAACAGCTGGGACCAGTTCATCACTGTATGGATGTAACCCAAAACTGTGTATTCTGTAGCCTTCCGTGCCATTTCCCAGAAACTGTTATCAATAGACTATTTACACCCTCTGCCCAGAACAAACTGACTCCTCAGGCTACAAACTAGGTGTTAAGAGGCCTGAGAGATAGGAGGGTGCCCCCTGTCCTCACACCTCACATCCATTGTGGAACTCCTTGCCCTGAGGGAAGTACTGGGCATTCCTGCCTAAACTGGAGAATATATAATCTTGGAGTCTTGGAACTTTTTTAACCACTCGTGGGATCCAGAGGAAGACTGCAGATCACTGCTCTCAACCAAACTGCAGACCACCACTCTCAACCAGACTGCAGACCACCACTTTTCAACCGGACTGCAACCACCACCTTCGACCAGACTGCAATCACCACTCTTGACCAGACTGCAAGAGCACTCTCACCAACAGGTTTTCCCCTCTCCTTTTACTTTGGACTCAGGGGGCCCAATGAACACCACTCTGTTCATGCCTCAGGGTGCTGGGTTATACATTTGGGTTTAGTGGGTTAAAACTAATTGTTTGTCTGTATAATCATATTTATTGTATTATTTTATTAAATTGTTATTCTGACTTATGATCTCTTTTTTGAGTTGGATTCATTTCCCCTGCCGGTTTACCTTTAAACCAGTACAAATATCTTTACTGAACACGCAAACCACTATTTAAGGGTCTCAGGGGCTTAACATGCTAATAAGGAGGCAGGATTATGCCAAATAGAAGATTCCACAATCTATTAGCATTTCCAGTAACAGGGGTGACATAAGGGAAAAAGGGGATTTACATTTCTCGGATACAGTATTTACATTTTGGGAAAAAAGATTTGATATTTCCAGTAAGCAGGGTTACATTGTGGAAGGGTGATCAGCTTTTACCTGAAAGAAGGATATACACAGGGAGGGAGAAAAAAATGGGGTATCTAATAGAATCATGCAAAGTCTCTCTACATCTTGCTGGGGGAGATCAGGACAGTGGATCTTGTCTGGTCTTTTAGATATTTTTTGTTCCCCAGCCTCTGTGGTCCAAGGTTTCCTGTTTAATCCTAGCAGTTCCTTTTCTGCTGGTATTCAAATTTTGGACTGCATCAGATTTGTACTTGGTTGCCATGTTCTTTGCTGTCCAGTTCTGGTCCATCCAGATCTCCTTGCTACAGTACCACTGCATAGCAGAAACTCAAAATGTGTGTTTGTCTCAGGTAGGTAGCTATGACGCTGTATCACCAAACTCCATCTTCAAACTTCCCATTGCTCCCAGATCTGTCATATACAAAGTATCTATGTTAGTGACAGGCTTTGTGTATCCTCAAGCATTTAACTCACCCTGGCCATGACTGCAAGAATCCTGGGACTGCCATACACTTGCAGACATAACTCCTCAGAGCTTTGGACATTAGTCTTCAAAAAGGAAAATAATTTCCCACCTCACAGCAATACTGAGTTAGCCTCTTCTTGTAGTTTCTCAAATGAAGTGTCTCAAACTGAAGGTCTAATTACATAGCTTCTCTTTCCATGAATCTACCTTTATTTTTGTTTGCATGAAAGCAGAAATTTAACTATGTCTAAGAATCATCAGATCTAGGTGAAGCAAAAACCCCTCTGTAGTCGACTGCTACTTTGAAAAGGTCTTCTTACACATAAAGCATTTAGAGTGAAATCCAAGCCTTGGCAAGTCTCCTACTGGAGATTTATTTCAGATGAATATGCTAATCAAAAAAATCCACTTTCAATGAGGAAGGAAGTGAACTAGAAATGTAACTTTATGAATAAAAGTATTACATATTCTTGCTACAAGATTTCCCTTCTGTATTTCAGGTTTTAGATGGAAATTTTTTTTCTTCTCCAAGGAAAAACGTATTTATTTCACCAATGCCACTTTATGGCACTTTCTTCAAAGCTAGCTTCTATATTGGAAAGAGTCTCCCTGCAGACATTTTAAGTTCTAACCTGATTAATTTGGTCCTTTTGATTTATTTTTTGATTGCCTACAGGTACCTGACCTATTCCAATTAAATACTACAGATGATAAAAATAATCATCTTATTAGCTGGCAGCCACAGCTACCACAGTAGTAGTATGCCACAGTAGTATACTAGAAGAAAGTCATGCAGAAATCAAAAACTTTAGAGAAGTTTTAAACATACACAAATTTTCAGAAATATGAGATTAACTCCCAGCTCTACAAAATCTCTTTTATAACTAACTTGAGCACTAGGATCTCCCAGGGTAGATCAGAATTTGGAAAGGAGATGTGCTACTGTATTTCATTGTTATGAGTAAAAAAGCCTAGAACAAAAAAACCCTACAGCTAAAAGTAGAAAGTCAGACAAGTTAGAGTACTTTTGAACCACCATGTGCCACCTAAGTGTACTGAAGAGTACCTGTGTTACTTCTACTATTATTAGAAAAACTTAAACTGCAAAAGACTCATTTGTATATGATATTTCTACAAAACATATTTTTTAGTTCAAAAGTAAATTTGTAAGACATTAAAGTTGAGTTCTTCATATGTTTCCATTTAATTTGGGGAATGGCTTGGAAAAGGAGGTAGGTATATCCTCTCCATCGGACTGGGGGAAAATTACAAGGTCTCTCAGACAATGAACATCACTCTATTTCAGAATCAGCTAAAAAAAGAATTGATCTATATAAAAATTTGGAAATGTCGTAGCCTTTTTGTTGTTGTTGTTATCTTTGGAATGAGTCAGTTCTGAAGGTTTTTCATTTACAATTGAAAATGTGAGAGAAAAGGTGAGAAAAGTTTTGAGAAGTGTCAAACACTTTGAATACTAAGAGAAATCATTTTCGTTTGACTACACAACATTTACAAAAATATTTTCACCAACTAGAAATATCAACTATTCCCAAAGCCTTTTGTGCAGCAGAAAAAAAAAGGTAGTTAGAAAGTCAGGGTAATGCTCCTGAAGTGGGAGATAGTGTCTGTCAAAGAGCTCTCTCAGTGCTGCTGGAGAATTGCTGCCTGTTCACTGGAAGTACATGCCTGTCTAAAAATACAGGCAGCCATAAAGGAGATGCTTTTCAAAGTTCTAAAGCTATTCACTTTTTCCCTATATATACAAGTTGAAACTGTCGCCTCTTGTTTGTTTTGAAGGAACTATAAATCTATCTATTAAGCAAACTATCAGTTCTGCTTTAACTTAATTTCCTTTTTCTAATCATAATACGTATCAAGATGACAACAAGTATTCCTCAAAAAAGCAGGGACCAAATCCTTCATCCTCTGAGGAAAACTGCTTGACATTTGTGACATTTAAACCCCACTGTTAAATGTAGTCTAGGGATGTGGTGAGACATGATAGCTCTCAGTTAAGCAACACAGCATATCACAGAAATGTCTGTAAGACAGTGCAGGGATGTTCTATCTCACACAGTGTGTCTTGTATTGCTGATAGTCACATTTTGCACTGGTGAAAGACTATAAACTCTTCCCCTTTTTTTTCCCTTTTAATCATTAACAGCTCAGAACACAGTAACCTAAGGGTGTTCCTCTCTTGCATAGACTGAGGATGATGCTGTTTTCCACTTTTCACAGGTCTTCTGAGGGAACCTGTAATGAAATAAATCTGAATTTAGATGCATATCTGTAGGTTTGGGGCTGCAGTTGCTACAGGCTTGCTTCACAACGACAGTGCAATATCGAAAATTATGTCAGTTTTAGCAGTTTCTTGAAAAGCCTAGCCTTCTTAAGCCATATGACTACAACAGGAGATAGCAGCAGATTTTTAGAGAAGTGAATTCTGTCTTGTGTGCAAAGAGACAGTGAAGGGGCATGTCTCTTCTTGAGGGCTGGAAGTGGTTACACCGGTGATGTGATTTCAAAAACGGTACATGGAAATTTTCAGATCTCTTGGCCAAGAATGCATGCTATGACTGCTGGACCACCTTAGATAAATACCTCTCCTTCTTGACAGGCTTAAAAGATCAGTTGATTGCTGTCAATTCTAGGAATAAATATCTACATCCATCATGTAGATATCTACATCTATCATGTAGATATCTACATCTATCATGTAGATATCTACATCTATCATGTAGATATTTTTCCTATTTACAATCATAGATTTAATTATGTTACATTTAATTACACTGAAGTACAGTCATGCTGTTTTATAGAGGTTACTGATCTTGAAGCTGAATGTGATCTTTTGAGATGGTCATGCAAAAAGTCTCTGGTTCATTTAAGGAGGGGTAAATAAAAGATTGCATGAGATTCTTGTGCTGATCTCTCTGAGGCTGAATTTAATAATATTTGGCTGTAATGAGATTGCCTACTTCATTTTTTTCTATGACCAAGAAAAAAGTAATTGACAAAGTGCTTGTGTATTGATGGAAGGACTGGCTTTCAGGCTCTATATCAGACTTTCAAACTACAGCTATTGAAAGACTATAGACAGTATCGATCTGGAGTAATGAGTTGAATGTATTTGAGCTTTTTCCCCAGACTATTAAACTCTTCTAATGAGAGTAGCCTAGTATTCAACCCATGCTAGCCCCTGAATAGCACTCAGGTGATGTTTGGAGCAGTGCTAGCTGAGTTGGACCAAATCTCCACAGGACCTATTCTAACAATTTAGCTTTATAAACTGATTGCTTCAGGGCTTGGGAATAGATCTTTGTACTCTACAGTTTATTACTATAAATATAGCTTATATATTTCTCTAGCAATGTATTTATAGCGATGTATAAAATCATGAGTTTTCCTATGCTATGGTTGAAGACATGTATTTGGATGTAATAAAACGAGCACACCAATAGACATTTCAGATATTCTTTAAAGAAAATGAGCAAGTTTGAGACCCTATTAAGATGTAAAAGATTAAATATTGTAGAAAAAATGCTGCAGATGAGGATTAAAGTTACAGAGAGACCAGGGAACAAAGTTTTGAAGGAAAGTGTTGGGAGAGCAGGATTGTGTGAACAATTTCTCCTGCATTTTTGTAGGCCTTGCCTTGACATGGCCAGGCACAGGCAGTAAAAAGAACTGCATAGTAAACATGGCTTCAGGCTCTGAGGCTGAAACAAAAAAGGATCTGTGCCAAGATTAAGGAGGAGTCCCAAAAGTTAAACAAATGTTCTCATCTGGTATGAACACCTGCCATAGTCCAATTAGAAGTGGTCAATAGGGCATATTTACATCATGAACACTTTCATGTAACCAATAATGTGGAAGAGAAATCACGCGCCGGGGTGTAGAAACAGTATTTAAACAGCATCTTTGTAAATAAATGCAGACATTTTGTGGATCACATTGATCGTGTGCAGTTTGTCCCAAGCCTCTCTGCTGATAGGAAAGATCTTGGAAAATATCTAATATTCAGTTACTTCAGCAAAGTCAGGATAGCACTGCTATCCTGCACAGTTCTTTCCATAGTCCTAAACTGATGAGAAATAGAAGATGCCTGATATGTGCATACTTCTGAATTGAATTTTCCTTTTAAAATATCCAGTAATGTCAGGAATTTAATTTATCAAATTTTTCACATTGGTTATTTTTTTTATCCTCATGTGTCTCCTCATTTGATTGGTTTGAATTATCTTTTTTAGTCTTTTAGTACTTTCTTTTTCAAGTTGTACTTAGTTGGAAGGATAACATACTTCGTAATGTCTATTTCTGTTCTCCTGAACTAAAGTAATTAAAACTTGCTGCACTTTCAGTTTGTGTGTTGAGTAGATATCTGTCAACATTCCCTACCCACATTTTCTTTTTCTCTCCTGCATATTTTCAGTGTATATTTGCACTTCTGCAGAAATTTGAGCAAGACCTTAATGTTAAGGGGGGAGAATGTCTGTCACAAAATCAGGGTAATGGAATGGTTGAAGTTGGAAGGGATCTCTGGAGGTCATCTTGTCCACACTCCCTTCTCAAGCAGAGTCACCTAAAGCCAGTTGCCTAGGACCATGTCTAGATGGCTATTAAATATCTCCAATGTAAAAGACTCCACTACCTCCCTGGGCAACTTGTGCCAGTGCTCTGTCACCCAAGTGTTTCCTTGAAGTTCAGAGAAACCTCCTGTTTTTAAGTTTGTGCCCATTGCTTCTGGTCCTATCTTGGCTCACAGCACTGAATAAAGGGGAAGGATCCCCTCCCTTGGCCTGCTGACAATACTATCTAATGCAGGTGGGGAAACATTTGCCTTCTTTGCCACAAGGACACATGACTGGCTCACATTCAACCTGGTGTCCACCAGGACTCCTAGGTCATTTTCTACCAGGCTGCATTTCTGCTGTGTGACCCATGGCACATATGGGTACATGGGGTGGTTCTTCCTTAGCTGCAGGCCTTCAAAATTCCCTTTGTTGAACTTCAGGTGGTTCCTGGCAGCCCATTTCTCCAGCCTGTCAAGGTCCCTCCAGATGGCAGCACAACCCTTTGGCATATTGGCCACTTCTCCCAGTTTGGCATTTGAAAAGTTGCACTCTGCCCCGTTATCCAGATCATCACTGAAGAATGTTAAACAGGATCGGACGCAGTATTGATCCTAGGGGTACACCGCTAGTCACTGGGTTCCAACAAGACTTTATGCCACTGTCCATTATCCTCTGGGGCCATTATGGCAGTTTTCAATCCATACTGTCTGCTCATCCATCTGTGACTTCACCTTGGTGAAGCCACATTGATTACTTCTGATTACTTTCTCCTTCTTAAGGTGCTTGAAAATAATTTCCAGAATTACCTCCCCAGAGATCGAAGTGAAATTAACTAGCTGTAGTTCTTCAGGTCCTACCTCTTACCCTTCTGGAAGATGTTGGGGACATTTGCTTTCGTCCTTTCTTCATGTACTTCTCTCAGCCACCATGATCAATTCCCAGCTTCTTAAGTATTCCCTGACCTGATCTTTTTTCACCAAGGATCCAGCTTTCTAGCTGTAAACTTTCCCCCTGGGATTCCTGAAGGCTAGTCTTGCTAGTAAAGACTGAGACAAAGAAAGTATTCAGTACTTTCATCTTTTCCATGTCCTGAGTCACAAGTAACCAGACCCCCAACTCATTGATAAATGGGCCCACATTTCCCCTAGTCTTCCTTTTATCTTCTGTGTTTTTCAGGTTTCTGAATTCCAAATGGTGAAGGCTATACCTATAGGGCCCTCTTCACTATCATAAATCTTGTCTTAGGAAAGGTTTAACATGAAGGAATGTATTTTGGGTTATCAGAGTGATGGCTATAGCACAGCCCTGGAGTCCTGTTTCTTGCTTTCTAAAAACAGGTTCTAGATCCTGCTGCATCAGTTGTAATATCCTGCACAAGAACAGATTGTGGCATTGGAAATGGTTACATGTCCTGCTGTCTGAGGCCCAGAGCAAACTGGCAGACCTGTGGAAGTTGTGGGAGTTCTGGCAGTGATAAATGACCTCACCTCAACACACACAGGTCCTCATGTGAACCACTTGATAATACTCTACTGTAAGACTCAGCACCATCATGGATACTGGAAGGCTTAGTGGAGGACCAGACCAACAGGCTTCCTGGGTGGCAGGTCCTGGACATGTTTGTCTTCTCTACCCTAGTTTGGGGTCAGCTCTTGGCTGAGGCCAGACAGGACATACAGTTGGGAGGGATTACCCAAGACCTATAGCTTGTTCTGGAAAACTCCTGTATTATAAATACAGTGGCTTATGAGTAGTACAGACTTGAAAGAATAGCAGGAGAGGAGCTTAAAATAGAATGTTTCAAAGCATTTTACTTTGGTGAGCCTGTTGTGGCAGGAGGCTGGTGATGTCAATATATGGGTTTCTATAACCTGAATTTGACCAGAATTTATTTTATTTACATTCTTGACAAAAAAAAACAGTCAAAAAAGGATATCACAATTATGGTAGATATGATCAATGTTATATGTTGGTTTTTTGGGTGCTTTTTTTGGTTTTTCTTTCTTTTTTTGTTTGTTTGTTTGTTTGTTGATTATTTTTTTTTTTTCAGTGAGCTTGGTTGGTAGTTACAGAAAAAGCAGAAACCTCCATGGAACCCAGGTTCTCAGGTGAAAAAAATAGTTCTGGCAACACTGATTTGATTAGATATGACAGGTTGTATTAGCTAAAAAATATCCTTGATACACATGTTGGTAATGTATATGCCACCACTTGCAAAAATCGTTTGCTAGAGCAGGTGTTATTTTTCACATAATGTGTAACACAGTTTTCCCTTTAAGGTAATGAAAAAGTAAATTAAACTCCTTGGGGTGAAATGGAATACAGGCTTTAAATTAGCATGAAAATAATTCTTAATAGCTTTGATAACTCAAACAGTGGTTCCAATTCACAAAATCTAACACTTTCAAGGAAAAATACTTACATATGATTCCATTAGTTCTTTATTTTTGCCTTTATTAAAAAAAAATTAAAAATATCTAATCATTTGTTCCAATCTAATCATTTGTTACCTCCAAGTAACAGTATTTATTAGATGAAGATTGCTTGATTCATTAAGGTAAGGAAACTGCAGACACTTTCAGTGATTATTACTTGTATTTCTTTTAAAATATGTTAGTCAATGATGTGATCTTTAAATTTAAAGTTTTAATTTTCTGACACTTTTTACTGAAGAGCAAGTTTCATGTAAAAAAAAAAAAAAGACTCTTTCCTTATAATTTTTCCCCAAAATTACCTTCCAAAGAGAGTAGAAAAAGTGGTCATGGGTTTTCTTTAGTCATATTCATTGGGTCCTGCCACATGGCTCAAGAGTGTGATTTCAGAGGAAAAAATATTGCCTGATTCAACTACTATCTCTGGGGAAAAAATGTTTATTTTTCATGAAATTACAAGTTTTTAGTTCTGAAAATTGACAAAAAAATATTTAGCTTGTTTTTAGTAGTATTGTAAACTAAGACATTCATTAGAGTGCAAGGATGTTCTCCAGGAGTTTTGTATCAAGAAAAGATTTAATATTCTAATTCCAAAGTCTCCTATTCTTAGTTCCTTAAAATTGTAGAATTTATATCTGTCCTCCTTGTAAAGCAGTAGCAAAAAAAATATTGCAAAAAGAGCTGGAAGGATTGCAAAATCTTCTTAAATTATAAGTCTCTTTAAACTGAACTTCAAGTTAATTCTATTTGTGAGTTTAAAGTGTTTTATGAACTGATTTTAAAAGCAAAGTTATTGGTATTAAAATTAACTGTTGAATTGCAGGTTATGCTAACTGAATTGTCTGAGAACTATGAAATTTATTTTTCTTGAAAGAAATGCACATACAGTGACAACAAAATGTCTAAAAATAACAATTGTCCTGAGATTAGGAACAGTTTCTTCTTTATGCTGTTATGCAGTCCTCAGCCTTTCTGTCATAACACCTCAAAATTAACATTTTGTGATCATATCCTGGTCTGATGCAATATTATCACAGTGGAAAAAGAATGAATAAAACTGATTTTGGAAAAAAGCACTCTGTGACACAACCAGATAGATGGTCCTACTAATATGAAGTTTGATCAACTCTTCAAAACTTGACTGCACTTCCTTTTTTTTTTAGAAATAGTTATTGTTTAAATGTTACACACAAGGTGAAGATTTCATTTAAGTTTGAAAAACAAACAAACAAAAAAAAACAAACAAAGCCAGTATTGGCCATTAGGATCTCAGCATTTTCTGACAGCTCTGGGGTAGTACCTTAGAATTCTTTCCAGAAAATCCACAAAATCTTATTTTCCACATTAATTATATCTTACCAGTTTTGTGAATAAAGGACAAAATATATGCTAAGTTTTACCCAGTGTTGCAGAGAAATTTACACAATAAGAAAACACTTCTAGGGGTTTTGTTTGTTAAACTAAGAAGCATTCTTATTAAAACTAAAACAGGTATTTTGAGAATACCTGATATTTTGAAACAGGTTAAACATTTGCCTCTAGCAAACAGACCAGTTTATGAGGCATGGCCTCACGCAGAGGTGTGGGTTTAAGAAAACCTGGCATATCTACACTGGAGTCTCAGCTTTACTGTATTTATGTTCACAAGTGCAGTATAGATGGGCTCCAGCGTATATTGGCCTGACCTCCGACCATCTGCCCTCAGTGATATCCCCAGGGTTGTGTCCAACAGGAAAATTACAGTGGCTAGTGTACTTCATTAGGCTCTTTTCAAAAGAGAATTAGGATTTTGCAACATCCTAACTTAAACAGCAAAGAAAAATTAGATCAATATTGAGGTGAGGGCTACATTTGGGAGTGTCCCAGGTTTTGGTCTGCCTCTAGCTAGGTCAAGGACGTTATAGATATTGTCTTAATTTCTGGTAGTTCAGCACATCTTTGAGTTTTAGCCTGAAGGCAAATGCTGTTTTCAGAAGGTTTTTTTTAGAGTTAGGAATACAGATTACAAACTTGCTGTATGTAGATTTGTATTTACTTCACAAAAAAATGCTGGTATGCAAAAAATGCTATACATCTACATAGTAAATACTGTTAGACTTGTGGCAAATATTTTGATTTTTATTTAAAGTGCATATTTGAATCATGGCTTCCTTCCTTAACATATTAAGAACAAAATTTTTGTGGCATAGCACTCCACTAACCTTTCTCTGAAACATAATGTGCTCATTTTCATGTTCTCCTCAAAAATCTGTCAAAATAGAAATTTCAGCCATGTTCCAGAAAGCCATCTTTTAACCTAGAACAAGCACACACGAACACCTGCTCTTCCACATATTAAAAGGCTCAAAGTCAAGCAAAGAAGCTCTTGTGTGAATCCAAGGATTACTCAGCAATGGCTGTTGGTGTCTTGAGCAAACACATTTGTCTCTTGCTTAAAAAAGATGCAGGTCACGTTCTCTAGGCCAACAGGCACAGACAAGACTGTTGAATTGCCATCTGTGTTTAATCTGTCACTAAAGAGCAAACAAGAGTGTTCCAGCCTTTCAAAGGAAATGCTGACTGGTAGGAACATGTGACACATTAGAAAGCCCTCCAGTCACAGGGCTTTCTTCACTTGTGCCTTCAGTTTGATTGCTTTCTTAATTAATTATTTGGCCAAGATAGCTATCTTAATCAGTATAGGCATTTATTTAAAAGATTAATTGCTAAAAAAGAAGGACAGAAAATTCCTCTTGAAGATTTCTTTTTTCAGTATATTACAGCAGCTATATGAATTCTGGTCATGTCTGTTCTAATTAACCATCTTCTTGTTAAAGAAGACTTTTTTTTAAAACATCATTCTCTGAAAGTATGTGGTTAGGGATATAAAAATGCACAAGAAGTACTTTCAAGCTACTTTAATATATTAGCTGAGGGCGTTTTTTAGAGACAATTCACACTGAAGCATGTTTTCAGAAGTGTTCTGTCAAAACCATTAGTTTGCCAGTGGGTTTTTTAGTCCTCTTTTCTACAGTAGGGATACTTCTGTGGATTAAAAGCAGACTTCACCTTGCCAAAATCCATCTCTTCTCTGAAACTCTTCTATGTATATACTAATTCATGCAGCTCCCTCTATCTTATTGGCATCACTAAAGAAAGGATGTAATTTCATAAACCATGTATTATGACTCAGCTTCTGCAGCAACTAGAAAAACATATCAATTTACTTTCTCTCTAGGGACAAGACATCACTGTGATAATTAAGCAAGACAGAAAAAGTTGGTGAAAACAAGATCAAGACAAATCTCCCAGCATTTTAAATAACATGGATGACACGTATATCTTGTATGAAATGATAGAGTTTCACTGATATAAATGATATCTTTATTAATACAGCCTGAAAATTAAGCTTGATGTGCTTTGGGTTATTGTAATTTATCTAGCAATCTACTTAGCTACCTGCTATCATGAACCAAGTGCTGGAGGCAGAGAGAGAAGATAAAATATAGTCAGGCGATTCAGTTCCCCAAGTAGTTAGAGGGTTTTCCCACAGAGTCACTGAAAGAATAGAATAATTTTGTTGCGCTTTCCATTATGCTGAAAATCTACAGCAAACTGGACAATTTGTGAGCCTTTAAAAAGTCTACATAAGCTTGATTACCTACAAAAGAAGTAAAATTATGAAGAGACAGACTTCTGAGGAGAACATCTATTTTTTTTTAACTCTGCCAGAGCATGAAATCCTCACAAATCTTCCTGAATTTCAGACATTTTCTGGCCAAGCATCCCCTTTTCTGAAAGTTACTCATATTTTGATATGCATCTGTCTCAGATAATTATAAGCAGGTTTTCTTCTACATTTAAGAGCAACAGCCTCCCTAGCCTTTATTTTGCTGAGCCTAAAAGGAAGAAGAATCATCCCTAGAACAGTAAAACTCTTTTTTTTGTTTGGAACATTGCCAAATTCAGTGGCATATCGCACCAGCTATGGGCACCGCTATAAAAAAAATCTCTCATTGTTTCAGACTATGGACATAAAATATATTTCATGAATTCAGGATTTTTTCGTGATCTCAAATCTATTCTATAGAGGCAATGACATTAAAAAAATCACTGTGTGGATATTTTTTTTTTAAGTATCCAAACCATTTCTAAAGTAGCTTTTATGCATCCTTCGTGGTGTATCCAGAAAACATGGCAGTGGAATATAATGGCCATTTTGAGCAGTCTTTCAGGGTGTATGATGCAACTTGATCCTGCTCTTATCATGTATAGATAATTCCGTTTCCCCAAACTCATGCTAACAGAAATGAAAAATTATTTGGAAACAAAACCATAGCATATTTCATTTTGCTTTTAGAAGAATCTTCCCTCTGTCACTGTTGTTACTTTCCAAACAATGACAATTTTCCGCTGTGACCCTGAACTATGCTTTAATTTTGACAAATTGTGTTTTCAAGGAGGAAAATGCTCTGTTAGACTCTGACTAGTTCTGCATACTAGAGATAAGCAGATGGAAGGCTACTTGTACTACTCCCACCAGCAGTGAGATTCAGGGGGTTGATGCTTTTCACTTCCCAGGAATTTTTACTGGCTTCAAATTTTTCTCCTCCCACTCTCAACCCTCAATCCTCATTGGGGCTGAAACCAGCCTTCCCTCCTGTTTTTCAGTTCTTGTTTCTCACTAATAGTTAAAAATACTCCCCACCTGAAATAAGAGCTAGGATTGACCCCAGGATACACAGATGCTTGTATTTCTTTTGTAGTGTGCATCCAGAGCTTTCTAAACAGCTTATGAATGGATTAAAGACATTGACATAGGAATATCAAGTAAAAGACTGCTATTTTACCTGTAGAAAAATCAAATTTTAAAGTAGTTTGGCAACTTACTTATGACCATCAGCATGCCAAGACTGGAGTGGAGATTGAAATCCAAATTTTACATGGCTGAGGGCAGATTATTCATGCTTGCTTGAAGTATTTTCTCTCTTAAGTATTAAGGCTATTAAAGTATTATGGACTTGTCCTAAGATGACTGTCTCTTCCATGACCAAATAATGTAGTGCCTTAGTGCCCAGGTGTCATTTGTTAGGGAAATTGAAAGGATATTTTGAGCTGCAATCTGTTCTTTTCAGGCTGCAGGCATTCGCTGCTAAAAGCCCTGCTGAACAGGCAAGTGCTTCAGTGAAAGGAATAAAGCCTGGATCTCACAAAAAGCTACAATCATAAATAAAACCTTTTTCTACAAAGAGCCTGCCACTTTCTCGTGAGAAATACCCGTTGCGCTGACAACGCTTAAATGCCGCTGCTCCCCTGTTTTGCAGCTTCCTGAATGCACTGAAATCATGCCTCTGCTGGAAAGGACCGGCGGCCTGGCTGTAAGGGAGCGGCAGGCGCGGCGGTGCTGCTGGAGCTGGCAGAAGGAGCAGCAGCAGTCTCCCTCCCAGCGCCGCCTCCGCCTCCCTGCCTCCCCGTGCGCGCAGCGCCGCCGGCCGGGAGCAGCCCGGCTGGCCAGCTCTTTGCCTAAGGAATCCGGCACAACTCTTTCCGAGAAGCAAGAGCAAAATGTAGGGCCTGGAAATTATTCATATACAGAAGAAAAACAAACAAACAAACAACTCCCCCTCCAAAACAAAAAACCAACACCACAACACCACAACAACCTGTCCCCCAAACATGCTACATTTAATTCAGTAAATGCACCCTCCCTTGTGTCATCATACTGGCTCCACAATTACTTATGGATTCCCATCCAAGTTTTTCACATTCAAAAGGAGTTTAAAAGATAAGTAGGTAATTTAAGCTACAGTTTTGAAGAAACAATACAGTACTGGGATCTCAAATTTGTCACAGCTGAGTACCACAACCCATCCAGCCCTCTAACTGAAAACATCATGACTCACAGCTCTGGACAGCTTGTTCTTACCTAGAAGACAAGAGTTTTCCATGGGCATCTGAAGTAGTAGATAAGTAAATACTGTATCCTGCTAATATTTCCAATATTAGCTAATATTGCTATTTTGAACTCCGTAATGCCTCAGAAACCACCTTTTGCTCCTGAGGTTAAAGCTAGCCATGCTGATGATGAGGCATGGAGCTGAGCTCAGTGTGATCTAAAGCTGAGCTCAGTCTTTCAGGACTGAAGATTATTTTTGTTTTCTTTTGTATCTGGACCATGTTTTTAAAGCCCTTGCAGTGACTGGGTGTCAGGTATCCACTAAAGCTGCTCTCTCACTCCCCTCTGGACCTGGATAGAGGAGAGAAAATATAATGAAGGGCTCATGAGTTGAGATAAGGACCAGGAGAGATCACTTACTGATCACCATCATGGGCAAAACAGACTCAAAGTGGGGATATTAATTTATTATTAACAGAATCAGAGCAGAAGAATGAGAAGTAAAATATATCTTAAAAACACCTTTTCCCTACCATTCCCTCCTTCTAAGTCGTACCTCCTTCTCCCCAGTAGTGCAGGTAGGCAGGGAATGGGGGTTATAGTCAGTTGTTTCCACTGCAGCTCAGGGAGAGAAGTTCTTCCCCTGCTCCCCATGGGGTTCCTCCCCTGGGAGACAGTTCTTCACAAACCTCTCCAGCCTGAGTCCATCCCAAGGGCAACAGTTCTTCACAAACTGCTGCAATGTGGGTCACTTTTCCATAGGGTACAGTCCTTCAGGCACAGGCTGCTCCAGCGTGGGTCCCCCACCGGGCCACAAGTCTTATCAGGAGAACCTGCTCCAGCGTGTTCTCCTCTCTCCATGGTCATCAGGTCCCTGCCAGGACCCCCATGGACCTCCCACGGGGCACAGCCTCCTTCAAGCATCCCCCTGCTTCAGCATGGGTCTCCTCCACAGGATGTAGGTGGACCTCCGAACCTCTGTGGTCCTCCGTGGGCTGCAGGGGCACAGCTGCTCCACCATGGTCTGGACCATGGGCTGCAGGGGAACCTCAGCTCGGGTGCCTGGAGCACATCCTCTCTCTCCTTCTCCACTGACCTTTGTGTCTGCGGACTTGTTCATGTGTTCTCACTCTGCTCTTCTCTGGCTGCAATTCTCATCTGAACAATAGCTTTTTTTATTATTATTTCCTTCTTAAATATGTTACCCCAGAGGCATTACTATCATTCCTGATTGGCTCGGCCTTGGCCAGTGGCAAGTCCATTCTGGAGCTGACTGGCATTGGCTCTACCAGACATGGCAGCTTCTCACAGAAGTCACCCCTGTAGCCCCCCCGCTACCAAAACCTGGCCACAGAGACCCAATACAGCCCTGTAGGGGATGTCTAAAGTTAGGTGGGATGATTCCCATCTCAGGTTTGGGTACGAAAACTTTAGCACAGACCAAAACTGTTTATTTTATCTGGTATCCTGTTGTGTTCTTAGAATATGTTTTTATTCAGTTGTAATTTCATGGGGGAACAATTGCTTCATATATGTGCAGTTTTTGTTGGTATTTCACTAGTTTGTAATTTTAAGCATTGCCTATTATCAGAGGTAATTCTCACTATAGTACCCTCTCTTCAGGTGTTTGTAATTGTTTGAGCATGGGACTGAAATTTTCCCTCTTGGATATATTCTTCAGTTTTAACTTTTGGGAAACTGATAACTAAATTTATTTTAGCTGTTTCAGAGAATAACGCTATGAAAAGGTGTCACGTGCCTGTAAAAAGTCTACGTACTCCTTCTTTTTCAACCTTCTGTACTTCCTCTAAAGAGCAGAAACTCAATGTTGAACTGAAGAATGGCTTTTATTTTAGGGCACACCACTTCTGTTGTGAACAAAAAAACCCACTAGTTTGTCTTCCATTTACGAATCTTGGAAGCACAGTTTAGTTATGATTATAGGGGGCTTGCAAAGGTTTTACAGTTTGATTGAGGATCCCACTTACTCTGAGTACACAAGTGCTATCCACATGAACTAATATACTATCCCATGTTCCAGAGCAGGGTTGGAAGGTGTTCAAAAGGTTTTGAGCTGAGTTGAGGCTGTGGACCAATATCATAATAGGAAGCTTACTACTGTGCTGTAACCAAGGAGCAAATGTCAACCTAGAGGAGAGAAAAGGGAGCTCAAACAAGAAAGGGAAGGGCATGCATATCACAACAAAGTCTCTGAGTCTGCATTTAGCCTTGAGGCCAACTGACATAGCATAGCTTATTTCTGTATAGCTCCCCTTCCCACCCAGAATAGGATGACCTCATCCAGATTGCTTACTTTGAGTGGTCTCCAGCCATTGCTAAGTGCAGGTTAATTCATTCAGGATAAAAATAATGCTAAGCCTTGTTCTGATGGTATACAGAGCTGCACAACAGTGTTTTCTCACGTAGATGAAGCTTCTGGTGGTAGTGACGTGGCAACAGGGAAAACATTCAATGGCTTAATCTGGGAATGTTAGAGAAAATGACCAAGGAAAGGGTCTAAATAGAAAACATAAGACTGGGAGAGAGCACTTAGAGAAATTGCTTACTGTGGATGAAGAGCTTCTGGATGGGGAAGGTTGGAATCAGAAAGTAATTTAATTGCAGTCTTTGTAAACAACAATATAATTTTAAAATGCTGTATACTCATCTCCTAAACATCTATCAAAGAAAGGGTCCCAGATCTCTGTTCTGATACAGCAATAACAACAGTCAGACAGAATGATAATCAGTCTGGGGCTTTGCAGTCCCAGATCAGTTTTCATGGATTTTGAAGGACATTACATTCTTGTATTTTTGTAATGATATCAATACATAATGAAACATAAATCTTGTGGATATCTCATTTGCAAAAAAAAAAATCAAAAAAAAATCAAAATTACATTGTTTGGATTTCTTTTAAGCATATCCTTAGCCTTGCATGTCTTAAATCTATGTGGCATAATTTGTTAACAATTAGAAGTATTGTTAATGTTTACATTTCAGATGTGTATTTTAAGCCCCACCTCCCACTTAAACTACAATTCCTGCAGGAATTTTGTTGCATTTTGAAAAGTTCATTCATGATCTCTAGGAGGGTAAATGCAAGGGAGCATTACCATGCTATCAGTAATGGTGTGGAGCTGTCCTTTTAGCAGACTCAAAGGTTTACTAAAGTAGTGATTAACAACTTCTCTGTTTTGCCAAAGGAGAAAAATACAACTAAGACAAAGTGCTTACAGAATCACACAATAGCTAAGGCTTAGATGTTGCGTTGGAGATTGTTGAGACAAACTCTGATGCTCAGAGCAAGGTCTGCTAGAACAGGTTGCCCAGGACTATACCCAATCAGGTCTTGAAGATCCAAAGGTGGAGAGTTTGCAGCCTCTCTAGGTAATCTGTCTCAGTGTTTGACCACTTCCACTAAAGTGGTCAGTATTTCTCATATTTACATGGAATTGCTTGTATTCCAATTTGTGCCCATTGCTTCTATTCTGTTCACTGGGCACCATTAAGAAGAACCTCTGACTCTCTTCTGAACTGCCCTCATTGGACATTCATGCACATTTATAAGGTTGCCCTCAGCCTTCTCTTCTCCCAGCTGAGCTGTCCCAGCGCTCTCAGCCACTCATCATATGTCAAATGCTCCAATACCCTAAGCATCTTCCTGTCCCTTCCTTGCACTCTCTCCCGACATAGCTTAGTCTCCTGACATAGCTTAGTCTGACTCTCTCAAAAGATTTTTGTTTCAGAGTAACATGAAAGTGGAATAGGGATGGGTGCATCCCAATGCCTTTCTTTAAAAGTCTTTCTCAATAATTCTGTTCCATTTTCTCTAGTAGATTTCTCAAGGAACCTGAATTGTCCTTCACATGCCCATCCTCACACCCAGTATAGAGTCATTCTCTTAACACAGTGCAGTATTTAAGAGATCAGCCCAATAGCAGCAATGAGATTTCAGGAGTCACTGTGATATCAGAGCTGTAGGATAAATTATCTGTAGAGGAGACATGGACACATCGTGCTTAGTTGAATTATCCCTGGTGATGTAGCAACCATATTTAAGAGTTAATTAACTAGCACTCTGAACCTATGAGGTCATAGGTATTTCATATCAATATATCTGTTACCAACACTGCCTTGGAGACAGTGTGTGCAAAATTTCTATTCTAGTTACACCACAAGGATTCAAAGAAGAGATTCTCAAAGTTTCTGAAGGTGGGGCTGATACTGTTCTCTCACCATTTAACAGCTCAATGACTTAAATACTTAGGATTCAGGAGACGTGAGTGTTGATTCTTCAGTGTGACCTTAATCTGTTCTCTTGACTATATACAACTTTGTAGTACCATAAATTGCAAAATGAGGCACAGATGAAAAACCAAATCTCTTATCTTTTGAGGCAAAATGCTGAATTAGTGGCTGCAAAGCTCTTAGCTTATATTTGGACACTGTTTGCATGTAATACCTAAAGTGAAACACTGATCAGTCTGATCCCTTGCCTCTAGCACATAAGACAATTAAAAGGAAGGGAGACCATGTTTGAAATGCTTGAATAGAACAGAATAGAATAGAACAGAATGGAATATTTTCAGTTGGAAGGGACCTGCGATGATCACTTAGTCCAGCTGCGTGACCACTTCAGGGTTGACTAGAAGTTAAGGCATGTGGTTAAGACCATTGTCCAAATGCCTCTTAAACACTGAAAGGCCTGGAGCATCAACTACCTCACTAGGAAGCCTCTTTTAGTGTTTGACTGCCCTCTTAGTAAAGAAATGTTTCCCACTGTCCAGACTAAGCCTCCCTGGCACAGATTTGACCTATTCTCATGCATCCTGTCACTGGACACCTGGGAAAAGAGACCAGACCCTCTTCATTTCCCCTCCTTGGGAAGCTGTAGAGAGCAATGAGACAGCATCTCAGCCTCCTCTTCTCTGAAACAAGCCCAAAGCCCTCAGCTGCTCCTTACAAGATGTGCCCTCCAGCCTTTTCATCAGCCTTGTTGTCCTCCTCTGGATGTATTCAAGGATCTTCACATCCTTCTCAAATTGTGGGGCTCAGGATGGCCCACAGTGCTCAAGGTGAGATAACAACACGAAGTAAAATGGGATAATCCCCTCTTCTGCCCAGCTGATCATGACATGTTTGATGCACCCCAGGATGCAGTTGGCTTCTACGGTCTGGTCTGCCAGGGCCCACTGCTGGCTTGTGTCAAGCTTGCTGCTGACCAGCACCCTCAGGTCCCTTCCTGTGGGGCTGCTTTCTAGCAACTCCTCTCTGAATTTATAGTGTCCAGCATTACGTTGTCCTAGTTGCAGAATCTTGCATTTATTCTTGTTAAACTTTATCCCTTTAACAACTGCCCAATGCTGAAATCTATTGAGATCCCTTTTGATAAGCCAAAGTTTTATTAAGATTTTATTGCCTTTCAAAGACGGAAACATACCAAAAGGGGATGTTATAATGAGGGTATAAACCTTACACTTCCTCAAATTGTTTTGTTTGTGATTAGCAAATTTGAAATCATTCTTAAAGGCACTAAAAAGATAGAAAATGACACTGATTTAGGAATAAATTTAGGAACATGGTTTTCAATAAGGAGATGTTTGAAAAGTCTGATATGAATTAACAGTTTCTGCTAGTTAGTTGATGGCATATAAAACCTTTTCTTGCTTTACTGCCTCTCTTACTGCCTCTCTCTCTACACCACCCTATCCTATTACAGTCCATGATACCATCTTGTGTGCTATGCCAAGATATGGGAGCTAAAAATGAGGCTTTCTGCCAAATAAGAGATTTGCATCATGCTAAATATTAGAGTTCTAATGGTTTAAGAAGGTTTTTATTAGCTATTAGGGAAGAAGACCGTGAAGGAGGAAGAGCAAAAAGTATTAAAGTGTTACAAAGTGAATTTCAGGAAGAGTATTTAGGTTTTTTAAATAATTAGTTGGAGAAAAAAACCCAAAGAAAAGAAATAGATCCACAAATCTAAGTGGCCACTCAATTTTACATAAGGTATTCAAGAAACTTAAAATATGTATATTTATATATACAACTATATACTTATATATAATTGTTTTGCCTATCAACATCTAAAGAAAAATTGTATTTATTATTGGTTTTATTTTTATTTTCTAGTGGCTTATTTTACTAGAAACATGAAAAATTGAACACTTGTATAAGGAGTTGAGTTTTAGACCTTGTCTTAACTTGACCATAATTAGAAAAGACTTATGGCACCTTATTTTATCTTTGACTACAAATATAAAGGTAAGATCCTAAGCCTTTCCTGCTAATATTCTTCATTCTCCCTATTTTAAGTCCATAGCCCACATCAGCATCATTCTCTCTTAAGCAGCCTCTTAAGCCAAGAGTTTTGATTATTGCTTTTCTCTTATGATGGCTAATAGACAAACACGATTTTTTCACCTCGAGATGGAAACACTACTATATTTGTGATAGTTTCCATGTCTATAGTTTCAACCACCTTATAAAGTGAAGGTAGGGCATATGACCAAGCGTCCTTCTCTTCTCAATATTTGGTAAAAGGAAAATGAGCATTTATGACAAGTCAAGGTGAATGATCTGTGACCCAAATGGGATTTTTTTGTTCTTTTCCTTCTATTTTTGAGCTTCATTTATTTTGCTTACATGATATGTAAATATACAGTTTAGCCATTGATAAACAGGGTGTAGTGTCTGTTTATATAGGAAAGTATATTTATCTAAGTACTCTTTCTTTTTTCTAATGTTCAAAAAAACATCCATTCTAATGTGTGCTGAAATATATGTTGGTTTTAATATACCTAAAAATGTTCCTGAATGGGACATATGTACCTGAGGGGAACAGAAAGTCTCTAAAGTCTCTGGGGTAGCAGTTGTGACCACTTTGGCATATTTCTTTTTCTCGTTCTTATTCTGCCAGGCCTCTCTTAGTGTATGTGAATCATTAGACAGTAGCCAGCAAGGTTAGAAGTGCATATATATATTTATTTAGGAAGCTGAATTTTAAGAGATTCCTTGCTCTTAATAGCTGATGCTTTCCTTGTGCTGTCACTCCAGTTTAGGTTTCACAGTAGATATCGTCTTGGCACTTGCAATCTTGATGGGCAGGCTATGTGCTCTCCTTTTCCTCTTCTGTTCATGTGCCTTCAACCTATTGGGCTGTGGAAGGAAAAGAGGTAATGAGAGGGAAATCCTTACCTGCAGTGCTGCAGTTACCCCTTCCTCCAGACATCGCCACTGCCTCTTCCTTTTTGTCTCCCTGCACGTACTCGTGCTGGTCCATGATGTACTGGCTGGTGTTGTGGGGTGTGCACATCCCTGGTGGGCGGTGTCCTGCCATGTTCATGGGGCGGAGGCGCGCTCTTGCCTCTCGCCAGGTTGCTGCTGGCACACGCAAGGTTGGGACCCAGCAGCGCTTCTTCGCATTCCAGAACAGGACTCCCTTTTGACCACTGCTGCTCTGCCCACCCGCCTGGTCTTGATGGCTGGGCTCGGTGCATTGTAGTTGTTGTTGCTGTTTCCAATTCCTCCTCCGGCTGTGACTCCACCAGTGTGCCTTCCCAGGCCGCTTCCACTGTGGCCTATGCACAGGACCCCTGTGCTGGCCACCCTGGCTCCCACAGCCATTTGAGGAAGATGCACAGGGGTCCTGCTCCATGAGGTCCTTCTCTCTCTCCTGTTGCCCTTGTTCATTGTCTCTGTTAATGTGCATTCTGCCCCTGAGCTTCCATTGCTCCTGTCGTCTTGTGCCCCTGCCAGCCCTGTTGCTACACAGGAGCATGATTAGCATGTCGTCTGCCTGCACTTGCTGCCACTGTCTTTGCCTCTTGCCCCTGCCCTCACCTCGCCATGCCTTCTTGTGCTGCCCAGGAGTGACAGCAGCCAGTGGCATGGCACTTCTGGGGGGACTGTGCTGGGGGTAGTCTTCCCTTCGGCTGAGGCCTGGCCCTGCAGCACTGGCAGTGCCTCTGGCTCCATATGGAGTGTTTAGCTTGGAGGCTTGTGAGGGAGCCTTGTATCTTGCCCTCCCCATACTGACACCCTGCTGTCCCAGAGAGGCTCTTCTCATGGGGACAGAGTGACAGATTGCCTTCCCACCCTGCCTGGAGGAGCCAGTGGCCCGTGGCAGCAACATGGCGGTGTAACAAGGACACCAGCTATCGGTCAACAGGGGGCTCCCTCCCAGGTGGGGCCCTGCAGGCCCTAGGCCAGGCCTCGCTTTAACGAATGCCGGACCTGATTCCTGCTTCCCTCAGAACACCTTGTGAGAGGGAGGGAAAGTTGTCCTGGACACCTGGCAGAGAAGGATGTAGAGGGACTAAGTAGCTGTCACAAACTGGCACAGAAAGTCAGCACCTTCAAAAAGCCTTTGCTGCTCTCCTGACTCAAAATCTTGAATTCAGCCCTTTATGTCAACTGTTGAAATGAATTCCTGCCTTTTTAGTGTGGAAGGTGGAAAGATAGATAGCAGGCCTATCTCAGAATTAATTTTCTATACATAGTATATTTACATAACACCAGATGTTATTTGTAGCATCCCTCTTGTTGGCTTTTTGTAGTACAGAATAAAAACTAATAAATTACAGAATCATAGAGTGGTTTAGGTTGGAAGGGACCTTAAAGATCACGTAGTTCCAATCCTACTGTAGGAACACCTTCCCCTAGACCAGGTTGCTCAAAAGGCCCACCAAAACTGGCCTTGAACACTTCCAGGGATGGGAATAAATAAATAAATAAATTTGTCTTCTGTGATGAGATAAAAGGCTTTATAGAAGACAGCTAGGTTGAAGGGTTCAAGACAAGCGTGTCCTCATTCTGACCACACAAATAAGGGTGGGAGTTTTGTGGCTGTGCTTGTCTCTGGAAGTTTCCACAGCCTGTATAACTGGGAATGTGGGTGTTTATTGTTTAGGCTCCCTCTCCATACACTGATACTGTCAGATCAGGCTTATCATTTCATAGTAAATGATGCATATCCACAATTAGACCAGAATCTCTGTCTCTCTTTTGCTGAGAGATATCATTGAGAACTCTGAATTTTCATACTTGATGATTAGAGCATCTTTATAGTATCATGACCTGAGACATAAATTGTACTGATGGCATTTATAGTCTACTTATTTAAATACAAAAGGACAAAAAAAGTAGAATATTTTAAAAAAGAAAAATTTTTTAAAATTTTCTATGCTGATTAAAAAAAAAAAAAAGAACAAAACAAACAAAAAAGCAGAAGCAAACCCAAATCCAAACAAACAATTCTCCCCCCCAACCAAAACCAAAAAAATCAACATGATGTTCCCTTGGTTTTATCTTGAAAGAGTTTTCCATTCCTTCAGCTTTCATTAGAGAGAAAGGGAAAAAAAAATTGCATAGGATTAAGTTTAACAAACAAATAAAAACAAGTCACATATATCCTTAGTGTTGGGCTTTGGTATGATACCAGGTGTCACTATTTATCAACACACGATGGCAGTAGTGGTCCATAAAATGATTAACTGAGGCTGTACATTAGTAAGGAGTCTTTCTGCTGTGCCTTTTGCAGCCGGATGTGCCTATCTCGTGTTGGCCTTTTTAACCACCAGCGCGCTTGTAACAAACGTGGGTAGAGCCCTCCCCAAATCTTCGTTCATGAAGCCTAGCCATGATGATGATGATGATGATGTTAGTAAAACAACATCTGTCCTAGGCCTTTTTTTCTAGAGACAACTACATTTAATTGTGTACACAAATTTTATTTTTATTTCTTTATTTATCAGGTAATAGTTAAACGTTAATATATAAAATTATTTAATTTTAGAAGTCATCCATAATTCAGCATAAAAATTGGCATTTACATTGTTTTTGTAGTAAAATATTTGTCTTGATATTGCTAAATAACTTGCAGTTGGGTAAATAATGGATTTGTCTTCTTGCATTTAATAATCTTCTTTGTATCATAATAATTAATTTAAATATTAACAGAAATATTTCCCAAATTAATGAGATTTGAAAAAATCATCTTGGTTTAGCAGCAAGTTAATGATTTGTCTTTTGAGATTCTGATAGCATATGACAGTATAGGCTGCTGTCAAAGCTCAGATGAGGTTACCAACTGGCAAACGGGGTAGACACGTATATGCATAAGGTGTTTTGCTCAAGTTGATGGGATTACCATCCAGTCTGATGTCTTCAAGAGCCTTACGTACATAAGTAAAATCTCTCATTTTGCAGAAAGTATCTTCATGCATCTCTTGAATATTGTTGTTCTAAAAGAAAAAAAAAAAGAAGCTATCAAAATAGTTACCTGAAAGTAATTTTTAACTCTTTGAAGAACCATTTATGGATGTATTTTTGGTGCCTAGAGAGATACTTATTTGAACTCAATGACCCAGATTGTGGTGGCAAGTCATCAACAAAGAAATCTTCCAAGTGGGGAAAATTTCTTGGCCAATGCAAAGCTTCAAAACTAGGTAACTCATACCAGGCTTTGCAGGAGAGGCCTGGTAGAAGTATAAGGATTTTCCTTTCTAGATTATATTGAAGAGACTTATTAAGACAAATTGGAACCAGCATAAGCCAGTCCAAAAATCACAGAAACGGAATTATCATCCTGATGCGTGATGTGCCTGCAAAGGCACAAATTAGAAATTTGATCTGTGACAAATTTCTTTCCTGCAGGCCCTCTCACATTAGTTTACTTCATATCTGTATATATACTGGGAAAATTGAATGCTTTAGGTTTTATTCTTTTGATTTAAATTCCTCTCATATGCCTTACATTCACTGATCTTTTGTTCTTGAAGAGAACTATTTTCAACAATGAATTGCTAGAATACAATATTATCAGGAAATTGGGCCTAAAAGGTTCATCTCCAAAAATAAGGGCTGTCTGAAAGTTCTTCTCCTCTTCATTCCTTTGCTAGCCAGAAATTAGTGTGGAAAAAGTACAGCTCACTAACTTTTTTCTGTAGCACATATCACTGAATATTTAATTTACAGGCACAAACAGGTGAAAAAAAAGATCAGCTAACAGGCAGAGAGTTTCTATAGATTTACTTATTGAAAAAGATAGGGTTTAAATTATATGTGGTGTATTAGTTTCCTTATTAAAAAGGGTTTTTTCTGTATTATGTAACATCTGATAATCCAAACTGTGCATTGATACAATAGGAGATAAAGGGAAAGAAGCAGAGCTGGAAAAGGTAAAAAGGAAGAATTCAGAAAGAAAGTCTTAGATAAAAGAATTGGAGAAGGGTGATGGATGGGATCTTCCAACATAGTCAAATGAAAACATTTGGCTGAAAATGTTAACTGGGAATTACCTTTATTAAGAATGAAATGCACTGAGTATAGATACAATAAATATGTAAAATTACTTCCTCTGTGTGTCTGAAAGTATGCCCTTTGGAAGATTTGTATAAGCAGTGTGAGGGATTTCTGTCATTGAAGTCTCTTAGACTAATGATGGTCTTGGCAGCTATGAACATAAGTTTGACTTGTACTAATAATAAGTCTAGAATTTAATGTTTGAAAAATATTGTATTACAAATTCTAAAAATTAATGCTTAGCTGAGCTAAATTTTACTTGTTTGAAAGACCGCATTCACTAATTAATTTTATGTTTTCCATATCTTGTTTAGTTAAGTAAGAACACTTCTGGATAAACAGAAGAAACAGTACATAGCAATAATTGCCTTTCCAGTTTCACTATTTGAGCCACTACTTTTGTAGCCTACCTGAAGATGAAGAGCTTGGAGGCTTTCAGGGAGCGGCAAGGGAATATGATCCAAGTTATTGTCAGTGATGTAAAGATGCTGCAGTTCATTCAGATCCTAGAGGATGAAGGAAAAAGGTAGGGGGAAATGACAGACATATTTGAAAATCTCTAGCAACTAAGTTTGAAATCTATCACTGCAATGAATATGGCTGAATAGTAACACATTTTGTTTTAACATGATACGGGTGAAACAGCATAAATTCAAAGATAGTAATGAATTTAATTTGCACATGCTGAGAATGTTTCTGTTAAGAATTGTGTGTCTGGATTAAAATGAAGGGGGAAAATGTTTTTGAAATATCTATAGAAAATTATTAGAAATGTAATTTCAATGATTACGTTTTGAAGAGATAATACTGCCTTTTATGGTCATTATATAGAAGGGCTTCTTGTTCTGTCTGCTTACTCAATTTTGCAGAAGTGTTTTGGTGTTGAAGCAAACAAAAACTGCAAAAGAAATTCCTGAGCTAAAAATACATTTCTCATTCCATTTCAAAAGGTAAATAATATTCTCCCTTGACTTAGTGGATTACCAAGTGGCAGGCACCATAGCTAGGCTGCTCACAATCATCTTTAAAAGGTCTTTGAAAGGAGAGGTGCCTGAGGACTGGAGGTAAGCCAGTGCTACCCTCATCTTCAAAAAGGGCAAGAAGGATAATCTGGAGAATTACCAGCCAATCAACCTCATCTCAAGCCCTGGAGACGTGATGGACCACTTCATTCTAGAGGCCATCTCTATCCACGTGGATGATGAGAAGGTGATCAGGAGTAGTCAGCATGGATTCCCTAAAGGTAAATCATGCTTAACCAACCTGATTGCCTTCTAAAATGAAACAACTACCAGGATAGATGAGGGGAGAGCACTGGATAATGTATACCTTGACTTCAGTAAGGCTTTCGACGTCTCTCACAACAGACCCATAGGCAAACTTAGGAAGTACAGACTGGATGAGTGAATAGGGAGGTGGATTGATAACTGACTGAATGGCAGATCTTAAAGGGTCATAATCAATAGCATAGGGTCTAGTGGAAGGCCTGTCTAACTTATTCATCAATGACTTGGATGGAGGAGCAGATGCCTTCTCAGCAAGTTCATTGACAACAAAAATCTGGAAAGGGTGACCATCACCCCAGAGTGCTGTGCAGTCATTCAAAAGGACCTCAACAGGCTGGAGAGATGGGCAGAGAGGAACCACTTGCAAAGGCAAGTGCAAGCTCCTGTACGTGGTGAAGAATAACCCCACACACCAGCACAGGTTGGGGGACAACTTGCTGGAAAGCAGCTCTGTGAAAAAGGAACTGGGGGTCCTGGTGGACAACAAGCTGTCCATGAGCCAACAGTGTGCCCCTGTGGCCAAGCAGGGCAATGGTATTGTTGGGTACATGAGGAAAAGCATTGCAAACAGGTCAAAGGAGGTCATCCTGCCCCTCTACTCAGCCCTAGTGTGGCCACATCTGGAGTGCTACATCCAGTTCTGGGCTCCTCAGTACCAGAGAGACATGGAGCTTCTGGAGCGGGTCCAGTGGAGTGTTACAAAGATGATTAAGAGACTGGAGCATCACTCTTATGAGGACAGGCTGCTCTTCTGACCACATCCTGGAGACAGGAAAAAAAGATTTTCCCTTTCAATCCAGACTTACTTTAAATGCCTCATTACGTATTCCTTTGTGACCAAGCCTGTTCTTACTAACATCAAGGAATGTTAAGGTAGATGGTAACTCAGGGAGTTGCCTTATCCTGTTGTCACGGAGCACCAGCTCCTGAAGTTGGAGCAATCTTCGGAAGGCATCCTTGTGAATATCCGATATAAAGTTTGCAGTCAAATCAATTCTTTTTAAGTTGTCTGGCAGAGAAATAAGATACAAGAAGCATGTAAGAATGTATTTCCTGAAATTTCAGAAAAAGAAAAAAGCAAATGGGTCATTTAAATTACATGTGAAGTGTCTTGAATCATATTCGTTCCTGGCCCACTATGTGACAGTGTTCTCACTATATAATGCAATAATACATATTTGAACAGTTCTCCTAAGGAGGGTAACCTGTGTCTCCTTCTCATCTTGTTTCGAACTTCCTGTGCATACTTTATATATTTTGCAGTGAAAGACTTCAAAGTTAACAGTTTCAAGGTTTCTGTGTGCTCTGGAAATCTTTTAAATTACTATATTTTGAAAAAAATAACACTTAAGGAGAAATAAACATATTCCCTACTGCCTTGTTCCACATTTCTTTATTTTAACATTTTCCTATATGTACGATATTTGTGCACTCAAGCATTTTTCTAATTAAAAAAAACCCAAACAAAATTAAATTGAACATTTGGGCTTTTTTTCCTACCTATCTAAAGATGATTGTAGTAACAACTGATGACCATTGCTATTTCTAAAAATTCAAAAATTTGACAGAGAATCTGTGTCTAAAGTATTGACCTTTGTGCTCCAAAGTGGCAAACTGCTTTTCTGTGTGTGCATTTGTGTGTAAAATTCTACCATCATCAAACATTATAGAAAACCTATCACTGTGTTTTAGATTAGCATAAGCCAGAAATAATAGAAATTAAAGCTAGTTGCAACAATACTACTGTCCATACTTAAGTTAGCAAAGTCATTTCTGCTGATCTTCCTGATTCTGTTGTAGCGTGAATAGAAATATGTGGTTTTCTTAGGCAATGGTGGAACAGCATCAAGCTCACGATCATCACAGTAGACTGTAGTTCCTAAGCATGTACACAAAAGGCAAGTGGGAAGACCTGTGAAGGAATTTGAAAGAAAACAGCTTGTTAGAAAGGAAATGTACAAAAATGATATGTAAATTACTGCAATGAAATGCTCACCTAAGCACATAACAATTAGATTTTGTCTATAGTAAAGTTCACTCCCTTTACGTTTTGATCATAATTGCAAGATCATATAATTGCAAGAAGGAAGTGATTAAATTCTTAAAATTTATTTTTATGATTATGCCTAGAAGAAAAATTAACTTGTTCTAATCCAGTGTTTCTCAGACTATAACCATAGAATGTTTGGTGACAGCAACCAGCCAAAGGTCAGTTTCCCCCTAAGATGGCAAGTGTGTACTTCCCTCTAGACAGAGGACTCAGAGCTAACAAGTGAAACTTGTTACGATTCCTGTTTTGTTCTCTAAATAGCACTTCTGAATATTTTATAGGGAAATTAGTATTTTTCCTGCAGAGCTATAGAGAAGAACCTCAGTTTCCTTTGCATGTTGTTTAATTATGTTTTCTGATTCAGAAATTTTCAGTCATGAAATATCTCTCTATCAGTCTGAGTTAAGGGAACTTGGAGACCCTGTTAACAAAATATTTGGTTACCACCACGAGTTTGTGAAAATGAAAAATGGAGCCATTTCATCTCAGTCACAACACTGCATGAATACTATGAATTCAGAAGTTTCTTTTGATGGTATTATTCAAATTTTGTGAGACCTGTGAGACTCAGTTTTTGATACATCTTTTCTTTGATTATGGTTATAAAACAGCATATCTGTTTATCAGCTTTTAATCCCATAGAAATACTTTTCTGTTTCATGTTTTCCTCCTCCTTGTAGCAGATGGCTGGTTTTTTTTTGGTGTTTACTTACAGAATAGTAGCATAATTCATGAGTATGAAAATGTTTCTCTTCCGTATTAGTTTTTTCTCTGGATCAGTTGTGGCTACATGACAGATGTGCCTTCTTAATCCATATTGATTACCAATAGCTGTTTGAGGTGCCTCTTCAGGCAAGATTAAAGAATGAATAACCAGAGTACTCTTTTATTTGAGAATCTCTACTTGGACATCCAGGAATAACATTTATGGAGAGATAAGACTCTTTTCATGCTTTCCCTAACTTTCTCCACAGGACAGCTTACATTGGCTACAAGGAGCAAGCCTGACACAGGGAAAAAAAATAAATTATCACATGTTGAAATATTCCAGCAAATCTCTGCCTAAATGAATGTAGAATTAAGGATGGTTGACATTTTTTCATAATATTGTAACATAGTACAGGAAAAGGGTTTCCTCTTCTGTCCTATTTTTGATCTTGGAGGAGTGGTATTTGTCACCTATGGATGGTGCAACTGAAAAAGAACAGAAGTAGGGGAAGGATTCAAAAAGACATCAAAAAGAAAAATGAACTTGGCTTGGTGTTCCTGAGCCTTGTAGTCTTCTATTCAGTATTAGGCCAATAACAGCAACAACATCTGACAGGAAAATATGTTGCTGAAAAAAAAGAAAGACACAAAAGCAATCTGTTTTGACATGTTACAGCCTTGAGCCTCCCATGTGTGTCTTCAGTTAAAACACTAGCTGGTTTGCATCCAGTGCTTGAAAATGTTGACACATACAGAATTCATCCTATATAATATTTACATGACATTTTGTAACATCCTGTAGTTTTCAAAATTGAAAAAAAAAAAAAAGGGGCCTTTTTTTTTTATTTTTCTGAAATCTCCTGGGAAATTCTCATTCCATTTTTATTTGTTTTGACCTCACTGAATTTTTTGCCTGTTCAAGGCTTACTTGTAATATGTATAAAAATAAGACTATGAATTATTAAATCCACTGAACACACAATTTTGGAAATATGATCTCTGGGGTTTTGGTTTGGGGTTTTTTTGCAGTTTGTTTGTCTGTTTGTTTTAAAATTTCATTTTTCTTCTATTGCACTCAGCTGCAGTGTTAGGTATAGTAAAAAGTGGGATTTTCCTGTCTTTGTATGTTGATCACCACACAACACAAAAATCCATCATAGCAATGGACAACTTAGTGGGCTTCAGCTACAAGAGTTTAGAGGACCTTCTGACAAATGCCAGTTATTAGCATTGCAAAGTTTGTGTGGGAGAAGGACAGATTATGTTTTGGAATTTTAATTCCCCTGAAAGATGTATGAGGTTCTTATTTTATTATACATAGTCAGAAGAAATGAAAATCATTTTCACCCCAAATTTCTAAATAGTTCCCTTCCTTAAGTTTAACAGTTTCTAGTTTTTACAGTAAAAAATTCTTCAACATTTTAATTAAACATTGTATGACCATATTTATAAAAAACATGTAAAAATCATCATAAAACAAAGATAGTTGATAATGACATTGAAATCTAAGACAGAAAACCAAGTACAGGTAGAATTTGCTAACCATCAGCAAATTTTTAAGTTGTAAATTCTCATTGAGACAGTTGTTTTCATAGTGAAATAGTATGGAAACGTTTTGACTAGGCACTATAAGACTTAGAGCATTCAAGATAGGCATGTTATATCTTTCTTCAGTAAGAGAAGTACAGAAATTATGAACTTCCTCTTCAGTAAAAAAGGTAGACATTCATAAGCAAATAAAGTGTGTTTACTCAAAATCAAAGCTACAAACAAAAACTCATTGCTCTTTCTTACTAACCATCTTGAGTTTGGAGTCCAAGAACCCCAGATCCCTGTGCTGAAGACCCATCAATTAATTTTGGTGTTGATGCTTCGTCCTCAGTTTCTTCAGTCAATGGAGCAGAAGAATAAATCTCTTGAATTATAGAAGGTAGTGCTGTCCCAATCTTGGCCTAGAAAAAATGAAGAGAAAATGTTAGTATTTACTTCCACTGGCAACTGTTTCTCTTCCGGTTATCCATATTCTCCATTAGAGGTCACATATTTTCTGAGATTTAGTGCTTGAGCAGCATTTTATTCAGCAGCTTTAATGAATTCTGATTATGTATAAACAATTCATGAAAATCCAACATACTTATTTACTTTTTAGCTCAGTGTTTGGAATGCTTATTTTATGCACATACGCATATACTTCATTAGTGTGAATATAGTGAAAATATATACTAACAAAATTATTTTTCCACACTTAAAGACAAATTAGATTTGTGATAAAAATTGATATATTTTATGTGACAAATGAAAATTTGCTGTGAAACATCAAAAAGATGCAAGTCATTTATCATAAAATTGTAAATTGTACCAGCATAAATCTAAATCTGATATAGCTGCGCAGGCTCTCTTTTAATAACACTAACATGCTTTAAAAATCTTATTATTGAAGATTTTTCCACTCTGACTTCTCATGTTACTTTTAATATGTTGGCAGTGGTTTTTTCACTTTTTTTTTCTAAATCTGAATACCTAAAGGCTCCAACTAGTTTCAGTCATCATTAGCTGTATTATGTGGTATGAAAAATTAAATATATATAAAAATATTAGATAAAATCTTAATTTAAAAAAACCTACAAAAGTTGTAAGATCCTTGCATGGAACTACAAATCTTTTTATTTTGTCCTGAATTCAAAATAATTAGTTAAACCAGTAAATTTTGTCATTCTGTTGACTTTCTTATGTGAAAAATTCAGGATAAAAATTAAGATGTAACAATTTTCTTGCATCACATCACTGCTCATAAAAAGATTATTGCAGACTTGCCAGGCTTGTTGCAAAGGGGCCTATGTGTGCAAAGAGACAGAATGGTTTTCAATAATCACCCAGACATCGAGAACCCACTCTAGTTGTGTGACCTTTGCAAGTTGCTTTACCTCTGTATCTGTATTTCCCCATGTGTAATAATATTGTTTGACCATGCCAGGGCCTCTTTAGAAAATCCACTTTATTCTTTAAATACAAGACAGTGAATTAGTGTCCTTATAGGGCTTTGTACTGTTTAAAATTTAGGTAATATATCTACCCCTGTGGGTGCTGCACCCCTGCACTTTGCTTAACACTCCTTACCTTTTTCTAAGGCAAGACCAAATATAGGAATCTTGTCACAGCATCATTATCCCAACTGAGAAGGAACCAAAGCTTAAAATTCTGCTTCAATAAAGATTTTCCTCCACTGCAACTTTCTAGCACAACACCACGACAAAAATATTGAATCCTGAGTCTTTCAGCTAACCAAGCATCTCCTTTTTTGAGAACATCCTGCATCTACTGTGGGATTTGCTGTGTCCATGGAGAACAAGTTTTTGAAACCAATCACAGTACTGTTTTTAATTCTAATTTTAAAAGATAGGTAAAAAGTAATTGTATCCAAACTGGCCAAGTGGTTAGGATTTTTTTAAATTGTATTTTCTATGTCAACTATACAAATTAAAGGAACTAACACATCTGAGATCTGTGTCCCAAGCACAAGCAAAGCTTTTGCTGTATTCTGATCCCTATTTGAATCTCCTTGTATGTGTATATATACCTCAGATGTGACCAGCAGGTCAAGGAGGTGATGCTGTCCCTCCTTCATGAGACCCCACCTGGAGTACTGCATCCAGCTCTGGGGTCCCCAGCACAGGATATGGGCCTGTGGGAGTAAGTCCAGAGAAGGGCCAAGAAGATGAATACAGGCTGAGAGAGTTAGAGTTGTTCTGCTTGGAGAAGAGAAGGCTCCACCAAGATCTTGTAGCAGCTTTCCAGTATCTAAAGGGGGCTTACAAAGAAGCTGGAGAGAGGCTTTATACAAGGACATGTAGTGACAGGACAAGGGGGAATGGCTTGAAGCTGAATGTTTTAGATATTATGAAGAAATTCTTTATTGTGAGAGTGGTGAGGCAATGGAAATGGTTGCCCAGAGAAGTTGTGGATGCCCCATCCCTGGAAGAGTTCAAGTCCAGGTTGGGTGGGGCTTTGATCCACCTGGTCTAGCGAAAGGTGTCCCTGACAATGGGATCCTTTGAACTCCCTTTCAACACAAACCATTCTATGATCTGTGAAAGTTTTTGGAAGAAAACACTTCATACTTTATAATAGACTCACTGGATCTTGCACTGTAGCTATATATTCATTACAAGCAGTATTAAACATTATGATCACGGACTGCCTGAGAACATCCAAACAACTACCTAAAATAAAATTTTTTGCACAGGAACAATTTGGTTTAAGTTATATAATGGCCATAGTTTCAAATATTTTCCATCAATGAGTTTCACTGAAGACAGAGAATTTTGAACCTCACAGGCTCAGATTTTGACTAAGCACAATTCAGGTTCTCTTATATTCTTTAGTTGTATTCCAATACACCACAAATACTATTACTAGTTAGTGTTCTGGATAAAAATGCCCTGATACAGTTCAAGGGTCATAACTTTGCAAAATGCAAGGTGATCAAGTGAGCAAAATGACCTTCAGATGAACTATGACTGTGTAACTTGAGTTGATGTAAGTAAGATAAGGATGCATCTTGTTTCGTGCAGATAAATACACAGTGTTCCCATCTGCAGCACTGACAGTAGACAGCTTAACCAGGAATGGACTTGGGGACAAATCAAAAGAAGACTTTAGGAACAAAGGAAATGGGACAGCTGTTCTCTGAATGGAGGAAGTCCAGAGGGAGAGAGATGCATTCCAGGCTTTTATTGACCCAGGTTAGTACTGCACTACAGTTCTTGCGTATGGTGTCTACTTCACCAGCTTTGTAGAAATCAGATAATTGTCCCTCTCCTGAACTTTGGAATAAAATCTGGAGATTTTGAGATCTGTTATTGGCTTTATATTCAGCTTTTGTGGCAGTTCTACCGAAAATAATATTTTGGAGAAGAGTATTTTCAAGATAGAGTTTGTAAATAGGTTTCAGACCATAGATAATTTTCACTTGTTATGGGATTTGGGTTATCTACTGCCATCTCTCTGAATATTTGTGGGCATACTTTATGGAACTTACTATTTTGGGATTGGTGATTTACTTTATACTTTCTGAGGTGTTCTTTGTTGATTAATCACTGTAGCTGTTGGGTACCAAGGCAGAGGTATTAAATCCTAGTATTTCTGTTTCTAGACTGTTATCTCTCTCTTACTGTAGGATGTTATCTAGTTTTGCAGATGCACAGTTGAAAGTCTACCAGTAGTTTCCTTGCCATTGCACTAAGTCTGGGTTCTAGGGAAATTTTTCCAAGTAGTTAGTATTATCTATTCAGTCTCCTGCAGCAGTTGTGACAGTTATAAAAAAATAAAAATTATTGCAGTTAACTTAATGATGTTGTCATTTTTATACTGGTAACAGAGTAGGAGTTCACTGATATGTGTATTACATACCAGCCCCAGAGCATGAGAAGTATTCTCTTGCTATTTACATATCTTGGACTTGAACCAGTAACCTAAAGGTAAAAGTCTGTTTCCCATTATTGGTTATCTGATCCATGCAGCTTTCTATCTTTTAAAATCTTGATAAATCATGCAAGACTGTAACAAGACAAAGATGTCTCTTGAACTGCACACTGTACGGAATGATTCCTCATCTTCCAGATGTTTGTTTATTTTTGGCAACATGCACTTTAGTAAAAAAAAATTGAAACAGAAATGATTAAGTATCACTTAATGGCATTATTTTCCATAGGGGTTTTGGAGGGGTGGAGTTGTGTTTCCTTTGTTACTTCAAGTAATATTCTTTATGAAAAATCACAAAGCAGGAAGAACTTTGTTGAGAAATACAATGAAGTATCTTTCTCTTTGACAATAGTTGCAAGTCTTTAAATAATAATCTGCCTTTCAAGACAGATTTAATACAGAGCACAAGAAAAAAATGAAAGAGTATGATATCACCAGTCTTTCGCCCTCTAACTGTGTGGTTAATAGTTACCCTACTCTGTCTTTGCAGAGTCTTGGATAATACCAGTGCAGAATATTAGCTACAGAGCATGCCAAACGAGAATGATATCTTTCTAAGTTTGCATGGAGTATCTATTTTTTCCCCATCCTATATTTATCCAGTGTGACTCCAGTTTCAAATGAAATGCTTAGTGTGAATGGCCAATTTAGAGGCACTTTCAGACCTGGAAGTTCTGAAAGTCAAGAACACAGAAATCAGAATGTATCAGTGGGCAATAAAATGCAATTGGTAAAAGGCAACTCCCAACTTGCCATCCATAGGCTGAACAATAAGTCTGTGCTATCATCCTTTCACAGACAGTACAGAATGAGATAAAACTTCTGAAAAGCAGCTCCAGTTTCTGGCCACAGATGCTCCTTTTAGGGTGAGGCCTTTAGGTATCTATCTCTCACCACTGACTGTAAAGAAGACGAGGCAAATGAAAGGTTAGAAATGGCTCAAGAGTCTGAGCTGTGGGGAAAAAAAAAGTAATATGAAAGAATACCTGTAGGCTAGGAGTCAGTAGGACTGGAACAGAACAGAAATGTAGATAAGAGTAACCTATGAGGATTATAGACCCACATAATCTATGCAAAGAAATAAAATAGAGAAAATAAAAAAAGATGTAAGCAACAAGACTGGAAACCATTAGATGCTACATTTTTCTTCTGAGGTGCTGTAATTCCATTGGCACATGTTTTGTCTGTTTAATGTCTACATCTTTAGGATCAAAGTTGATGTATTACCTGTGAGAAGTTTAAATCCACAGGAGAATCTGAAGTGTATGCTGTTTCAGACTTTCTTTTACTGCAAAAAATACACTTGAAAACACAAATAAAAATTCAAAACTTAAAAAGAATCATGAACTTGAAGGGACAGTTGTTTCACACACTGACCCATTAAAAGGAACTAGTTTCCCCCACAGCTATTCTAAAGCTACCAAAAGCTTACAAGCATATATCTAATTATGGTAGAGGTTATTCATAGAATCACAAAGTGGTTTGGGTTGGAAGGGACCATAAAGACCATATCGTTCCAACTTCCCTGCCTGTTTTCCTTTGCAAAAGTGGCTTATACTTGCTTGAATATTGCATTTAAAGAGTTTTTTTTCTCCTATTGTTCTATCTTAAAGAGAAATAGATCTGCTAGCCACTGTATGCTAATGCAATAATTACTTATACTGCAAATTACGCAGCTCAGATAAATTGTCATTTTTTTATTACAGAGCTACATAAATAAGTTGTGTGCAGAAATTTGTGCAATAAAACTCAGTGAGATCTTGAGGAAGGTGATAGTTGGTTATAAAATTTCTAATTATACTGATTTTACCTACTCACACTCTCTCAGATTTTAAACACTTGCACATTTATACCCACACACTCCCACATGCCTAAATGTGTATGATCAAGTGATCTGGCCAGGATCACCTGTGTTCCACACCTAAGACAAGGGACAGAAGCTACTGAGTCCTTTTAGTGTCTCTGGAGATCTTGACAGACTGAAAATTAACATTTGGACAGTTTTCTATTTCCTTTAAGTTTCCCCCAGCTGTTACGGGACAGTCTTTTTGCTCAGAGTCTTGGATACTTCAGCATCCATTATTCTTATGCTAGGTTGCTGTCCATTACCTCCTTTTACTCAACGGGAATATGATTTCCTGATGGCTCATGTGGAAAGAAATGGTATATATTGTATTCTACAACCTATTTCCTGTCTGCTGGTAGGAGGATGAATAGTCTTCACTGAGAAGTTATCTGTGCTGCAATGTTATCAGGGTGCAGGAACTTTGATTTTCACATAAACAACACATTCCTCAGTTTTGCTCCTGGAAACAGTGTTCTGGAAGTGGTGCAGTCGAGTACAATATCCTTTGTTACAAATGCAGACCATTCTTTCAACCCTTTCATCCTTCTAAATTTTTTAATTTACCTTGTTGTTTCTGCTGGGTCTTACACACACATACATGCATAAATTTCCATTCATACTTCAGTCACACCAACCTTAATATTTAAGTTTCAGAGGTCTGGAGTTGTGGCCCAGTTCTCTAGGACTGTGGTTTCTCCCTTGGAAAATATAAGTAGATTATAAGGGTTTTCTAAAGAGTCTTAGAAAAATAAACAGTCTTTTTAGCACCTTGACCTTAGAATATCCTAGAGCTTCATGTTTCAAAACAAGTGTATTTATGTCATGTCTGATTTTAGCTGAGTAAAAAATTTGTGCTGCACTGCATTACTGTAGAGGTTTTATTTACTAATTCTGTTTTCAGAAAATGAAGAAAAACTCAAAGGCTCATTCCAGCACTGCATTTGAAAGTACAGATTTTATTTCTAACATTCTACTTTGAAGGATATGTAATATCCAAGTCAGATTTTTTTTTTTTTTTTGTGGGACATAAATTTAATTAAAAACTGGTTTACTCAGTTCAGGTGAAACAGAGGTGCTGGTTCTCCACACATCCAAGCAAGAGGGCTGAGATGCAAGTTGCTACCCAGAGGAGGCTGGTCCCCCAAAGACCCCTGTTCCAGATGTCCTAATCATCAGGTGGGGCCCAAAGGGAAGTTTGGATGAGATGTTGAAACAAAACTGGAATACATCTAAAGAGGCAAAACTCATGGCATGAGAGGAAAACAAGACATAGGAAATGTTATTTTGTAGCTGAATATGAAAGTAACTGAGACCCACGACTTTTTCCAAACAATTATTAATGTTCCATGCATTAGATAATCACTAACCGTGAACAAAGGTAGAAATTACTCAGAGCAGAACCATAGCACTTCTGCCTTTGATCTGTGTACCAAACCATGCTCTGGATTGTGTTTTGATTGGCTCTAAATTTATTCTTATCTTAAATGATTTTTAAAGGGAACAGAAACGCACGATATTTAACTTCAGTGTTCAAAAAATATAGCCATGGGTACAATTTAAGAATCTGTGATAATTTTCTAAAATATCTGTATCTTTGTTTCATACCCCACATCAGTAGAAGCAACCACAAAACTGGAAGTCTGGGGGGAAAAGAAAAAAGAGTTTAAGGGACCAGGGAAATCAAAGTAGCAAGCATCTACTGTAAAAGGTGTATGTAAGCTCACTGGAGTTCAGCTGCCTCCTCTTTCACAGGTTTTTCAAACATTGTGGTAGTTATTCCTAAGCAATGAGCTCCAGATGGGCCAATTCAGGTGGTTTTGAACCAGGGTAACAACTTACAGAATCTCATCCAGTCTGAGGCAAGAGAAAAGATGTAGTTACTCTGCTATTATGCTTGGTATCAGTTTTAGTTGCTCAAGAGTGCCTTAGCCAGTACACTTAGCCTTTAAAACATTTCAGATAACTAAGTGGGTTGTACTAGAATTTAGGGATTAACTGCTGTTTCAAATTCTTCTTCTTGTCTTGTGGTATTTACTTTTGCTATATGACAAAGTAGTTAAAACATCACTCAGATATTTCATGATGACTTTTTAAGTCACAGAAATGTTCACCTTTTGTGAAGACATCTGTACAGAAGCAAATGGAATCAGTTATGAACCAAATTCAGAATCCAGTGAATATGCAGAGCTGTAGTCAAAGCCTGTCTGAAAAAGTAGAAAATTTTCTTTTTGGGGATAAAGCTTCAAATCATAAATTTAATTCTCTTACCAACCATGAAGCTATCTGACTTCTACATTACTCATACCAATTAATAAGTATTTTAAAAATGTATATGTCATGTTCTGCAAAGTCATTGTATATCCACCTTGAAGTCCTTATTCAATTGGATACCTGTCACAAAGATAGAAACAGCAGTGTAAACCTCTCTCAACTGTGTAGAATGGCAGGAGGGAATTCTTGAATGTATGTGTTACAGCAACAGCAGATATGGTTTATGTGTACCTGCACACACATATGAGTGAATGTGTGTGTGTGTAGCTGAAGTTTTGAGCTTTGTGCAGGCACCCGAATTTCCTATTATCACTTTGATTCAAATTCAACAAGGTAATGCAGCATCAAATATTAGCCTTTCACAGTGCTTCTTTGTGATTATTTTGTGGATCATACTTTACAGCTCACCTCTTTTGTGTACACAGGCCAATCTGTATTTAACTCTCTTGTTTTGCTGCTTATTCAGTGCTAGGATAACCACTGTCAAGTGCTCCTTTGTTTCTCAGCCTCACTGGTAACCTATCTTAGCAACGAAAATATTTTTCTGATGCTCCTATATTTTCATTTATTTTTCTAACTTAGCTTTTCCTACCTGAAGGAAAATGGACTGATTATGTTTAACAGGCACTGTAATAAAATTTCAATGTCATTTTGTTAAACATTACTAGTTGATATATGTGAGAATCTCTCTCCACAATTTGTTTTTCTCAGTTTCCAAACAAAGTTTTAGTTTCAAAGAGGAAAAAAGTGAGAAGCTTACACAAGAATGCATTTGAAAGTCTGGTTTGATTGTATCCATTTTGAAGATGTAAATCTGTCTTTGTATATGTTTGCAGAGCAGTGGGGACAATGGAGACCCAGTCCTGACTGGAGCCTCTAGACCCTATCATGATATAAATAATAATTGAAAATACTAATGAATATACTGTGAATAAAAAGGAAGATACAGCAGCTCAAGTTTACACTGCTGTTACTGTCAGTTTCAGAAGAGAAGTCCAACACAAAGCTTGTGCACTTACAGTGACATTCCTTTGCAGTATCTTTCTCCTTCAGAACCCTGGAATTAATTCCTTGGAAACTGACTTTTCTTTTACATTGCCTTTTTATAGTCACTGTCTGTGAAAGAGTTTATACTGCTCTCTGTAATTGTCTCTATGCACATTTTATTTCTGAGTGATATATTACTTAAGGTTTTTCCAGTAACAATTTCCCTTTGGATGCAAAGCTTTGGCTGCATCTTCCATGTCTCACTAACTGGCAATCTTGAAAACCACAGAATTTATAGCCCAAATTTGACCCACCTAAAACATGACAATGCAGAGCTTTAACTGAAGATTCAGTGCAATTCTCACAAGTTATTCCCAGCTATAGTTACTTTCCCCATGCAAAATATTTGCATTATAAAATGTACTCCATGTATACATTGTTAAGTACCTTTTTCAACACTTAAAGTTATCCTAGAACCTATGAGAAAAATACACTTCAAGTGGAAAAATATCAACAGTCATTATCTAGATAAAATGTTTTCAGAAAAGCGTTCATAAGCCAATGAAGTCTATGCGTATATACCTGCATACACACTTCACAAGAAAAAATACTTCCAGAGTATGAGAAGTCACAAAGAAGTCATGAACTTGGAATTAGTCACTCTTGATTAACTATATTAAGATGCAATTTTGGTACTAAGTGTGAGACAGGTGCCTAGGGTTCATTGAAAGTTACTTGAGGTAGATAGGTTTATGGGGTCAGGCTGGGATGGACTTAGTTTTCCCATGGCATCCCTCATAGTGCTGTGTTTTGTGTTGGTATCTACAAAGGTGTTGATAACACACCAGTGTTTTGGCTACTGGTGGGGGGTGCTGGCACAGCACCAAGGCTGTCTCTCCAACATTACTCCCTCACCAGTAGGCATGGGGTGGGTAAGATCTCAGGAGGGGACACAGCCAGGATAGCTGACCCAAGCTAAGCAGAGGGATGTTCCAGTGGCATCTACTCAGCAATAAAAGGTAAGAGAAAGGAGGTAGTGAAGGTAGGGGAGTGGCTTTATTATTAAGTTTATTATCCTGTTTGTCTTCAGGAGCAACCGCTATGCACACTCAAGCCCTACTTCCCTGGAAGTGTTTGGACATCACCTATTGATGGGAAGTAGAGAATAAATCTTTTTTTTTTCCTTTGCTTCTGCATGCAACTTTTGCTTTTCTTCATTAAACTGCCTATACGTCAGCTCATGAGTTTTTAATCTTAATTTCTTCCCCTGTCTCTCTGAGAAAGGGGAGTAAGAAAGCATCTTGATGGTCATCTGGCAACCAGCCAAGGTCAACTCCCCTCAGCAGATATTCCAAGAGAATGATTCATACTTGTCTTGGAGGATGGTTGTGGGATGCAAAGAATAATTTTATCCAGGTAGAGTGAGTGGGAGAAATCCCTCCCTAATTACCTCTAGGTCTTTCCTCATTTTGGTGATACACATTGAATGAGTGATTATAGTACCTAATGGGTAATATTCTGGAAAGGACATACTACAGGGAAAGGATATACTACATAGGTGCTTTAGCTTAACTCTTTAAGTTGCACATATGCTTTAATTCCCGTTGAAATTAGCAGGGACAGCACACCGAATGCATCTGAAGTCCTAGAACCAGCTGGTCTCCTGACCTGCTGAAAATCAGTTGGACACACAACCTGGGTAAAGTTTGCATTTTGTCAATGACTCTAAAAATGTGATAAACAGAATGATTTCTATTTGCACTTAACTGAATTTTAAGATCTTAAATTGAAGAAACAGAAAATGCTGGTTTTGTTTTTTTCTCCACTATTTAAGAAGTCTAAAGACATGATTCAAAGCTCTCTAAAAGGAAATGCAGGCCTTAAACAGTTACTGTACAGAGGCTAGGCCTTCAATCTCTTTGGTATTGCTCATTTGTAAGCTATGCATAATAAAAACTAACCTGTGACCTTGCATAAATACTGGGTTTTACACATAGACCCATTCGTGTATTTCACATCTTTATGAAAACAAGATTGTAGGCAGGAAAATCATAACCATGATCAAGAAATCAAATGTATTCTGTTTAAAACTTGAGTAACATCAATAACATTCAGTGACTAAAATATAACTTGCAAGACTGACATGCACTATCAAGTAATGCACTGACATGTCTATAAAAGCTGCTTGATTTCTACAGCACTGACCACTCATCTCTCCTGGGATATGGGGAATTGTGAATGTTTAGGTTTCTCTTGGGTGGTACATGGTATGAGGAATGCAAGCCAAAACCAACCCCAACTGCCTAAACATTTAGGAAAAAAAGGTTCTCACAGAGAAGTCCATCCATATGCAAAGTAAAATTCTGTTCGACTGCTATGATAGATGACCTTCACCTGATGAATTTTAAGAAGGCTGACTGAAGAGCTCAGTAATGGGAAATAATCCTGCACTGGAAAAGAAGCTTACCAGACAATATGAACAATCTCTCTGGGCTCTGCTTATTCCATGCTTACTTAAAAAAAGCAACCTGTGATGATACCTCTTGTATTTTTTCCTGTTGGAAAGGATCATCCTGAATTTCCTTTCAGTTGGAAAAGAACACAGAAACCTTGCCTTGTCTCTATACTTCATTCAGAAACTTGGAAAAGGGCACCTCATATTTTGGTGTCCTAGGACCACACAGAGAGAACACAGCACAGGAGAATCCCACCTACCATTCAATGCATTACTTAGAAATCTACTGTTCGAATGAGAAAAACCTCAGTGGTGAGGCGTATGCACATTTCTGGGAAGGAAGCTGTTTCTGTAGGAATGGTAAAGGCTTCATTTTTAAGAGAAAAAAGAGACAGAATCTGTGATTTCTTAGTCAATGTGAAATAGAGAGGGCACAGCAACTAAAATTGGTAGGGACTTCATCAAGGACAAGAGCTCAAGCACATAAGTAAATAAAGAGCTTTGAATCTGTGTGGCAAAAAAGAAAGAAAGCCAAAGGCAAAGTAATTTCTTTACAGCAAAGTTTTTCTCAGTCCTTCTTAGATTGAAAATGTATTTCCTACAAACTGTAAAGTTCTGATTTCGTGCAAACTTTGAGATTATTTTTATCTCTTCAGTTCTCCAGTTTTGGGATATATTTATTCTTAAATTGTCTCTGTCCTTTGATTTCAAATCTGCTATCCAATTTCAGTCTCACATTGATGAAAGACTAGCTCCTGTCCCTCCTGCTGTAATTATGAATATTTCAAAGGAATGTATTTTTATGAATTATGTATTATTATGTGGAAAAGTACTAAAAATGTATAAAAATAAAAACTCCATATTATTATTTAAATGTTATATTTTCCACTCAACTCCTATGGCACTCAATCCTGAATCACAGAGTGCATATATTACCTTCAGGGAAGTTGTGTCCATGTCTAATCAGCAGTGAGAATAAAACTAATGTAGCCTTTTAGTAATTGTAGAGACATAAAGGAGTGTAGGAGGGGAAGGAAGCATTGAAGTCAACAAGTGGAGTCCCTTACTTGTACAGGCAACACATCTTAACTCATACTATAAAAGAATTTCAAGCGTTTTTCTTCAGTAATTTTTCTTACTTTCCTGGTTTAAAATTCAAGTGCTTTCCCTTTCTTTTTTCTTCCTTCTGCTCACTTTCCTAAGGGAAATAGAAAACATTAGCATTTATAGACTAAAATACTTGTACTGAGCGTATCTATTACAATAAGAAATAACCTAAGGAAATAGCATTTTACTACTTCATTTAATGGGAAATGATGGATGTCCTGTCTCAGCAACCTCCATCTGTCATCCAGATAGATAAATCACAACAACAATCTTGAACAGAATTTTTGGCAAAGCATGGAGACCTGAGGAAAGGATGATGCCTTTCACCTTCTCTCAAGGATTGCCACAAAAAATCACCAAAAAAGATCAGGATATATTTTAGCTGTGTTTGAAGATTAGGGGGAAAAGTGAATGAACTGAAAAAGCAATAGAAACCACATGAGTAGATTTGTGTGATAAATGTTTTCATGGTGAGAAAAAACTGATCAATTGCCACTGCATTTGTGCACTTTGGAAAGACAGAATAAATGAAGTTCTAATTACCTTTACTTGGTCAAACTGCTTGTTTTCATCATAGACAAATGGGTGAGGCAGCTCTTCAAGTGGTATGTCATAGAAATCAGAATCATAAGTTATTGTATCAGTGATAGGTGCAGCTCCAACAGACTCAAAGATAAAGAATCCCAGAAAAATATTTATAAAGGTCTGCATTCTGTTTTTTTTCTGAAAGAGAAGAAAACGGACAGATTATAGGTAATCTGGTATTCGTAAGAAATCCATGAAAATTTAATGTCACAAATACAGTACTTATATGTATAACACAATATTTCTGATGAATAACTCATGTTTATTCATGATGACTCAGTGGTTTAGTCTGGTTTGCTTCATGAAGAGTCCCTGAGTCTGAGAATTTCTGCAGATTGCTTTGGCCATGTTAATATTTAGAGAATTTAGAAAAGACCTATTGAATTTTATTGGTATAAAAATAAATTGATCTCAATGAGAAAGTATCTGACTGTGGTTTTCCCTTTTCTTCTAGCTTTATCTACTTCCACTGCACCATTCGGAAAGACTTTTGAGAAACTAGAGAAAAGGTAAAGTATTATTATATTTATCTCTATCACAATAAATACTCTTTTGAAATGTACAACAAAGTAATTTTATCTTTCTCCTCCACCACAAGAGAATCAAAAGAAAACAAAAAAAAAATATTAGAAAATATTAGAAACTTTCTTTGTTGTCTCTGGATGAGCATAACCAAAACACTTTATGTCCACTTGTTTTGTCAGAATGTAATTTTAATTGATTAAATGGTGGGGCATATTTGGACCATATTTTTGCAAAGTTCTGGGGAGCAAACTAAAAACTGTGTCCTCTATAGCCCCATAAGTGACAGTGCTCTGAATTCCTTCGTTATTCAATCAACACCATTTTTAAAGTAGTGAGAAATGGTAGTGTAGTACAGTCACCTGTTCTCCTTGGAGAATAGAACTGTAAAATTGAATTCTCACCCATTTAGAGTTCCAGAATTTTGTAAAATAGTAGAAAATCCATGCTAAGCTTGAATACTAGTGTTTATGAATTCCTTTTTCCTTGTAAGTGATGCATTCACTATTATCATATAAGATGCCTGACACAAGGCTCTATTCAGAATTCTTTACTTACATCCTGATTTAGTTACAGCTCACATTAATTTCATCAAAAGCACAGTGATAATGCGCAGTGCATATGTCTAAAAAGTTGTATTACTGATGCGATACCATAAGACACACACTTAAATATTTAATTTAAAAACTATAGCTACTTGTAATAGATTAAATATAAGAAGTATATGACTCATTTTTTTGAATGTATGTGCTGAGAAACAGGCTGAATTTTAGCTTCATGAAAAGAGGTCTTTATGAAGCTGGTTTATGCATGAGGATATGAAATTCCTCTGGGGATGGTCAGTAATACAAGGCATTCATTTTTCTCTCATTTGCTTTATTCAGAAGGACTTCAGCTGCTTCAGGGAGAAGCTAGAATCACTGGGGCTTCTCTTTGAGAAGGCTTACATGAATTGCACCTTTCGGTATTAGCTTTCAATATTACTAAGATATTCTGCTTCATTACAAAAATGAAACAAAATAAAATAAAAATGTAATCACTCTCTGTGATAAACAAGTATATTAGAACTTGGGGCTTTTTTCCGTCTTTATGTTTTATTCTGCCTATTTTTGACAACAGTGGTTTTGGTCTTACTTTTCTTTTGTGTGTCATTTATCCCAGATGATTGAGCTATGAAGGATATTATCTATTAACCCAAAATGTAGTACTAACATATCTGGTGTACTTTTTCCTCCAAATAAACAATTCTTAAATAAAAAATTGCTCATTATTCAAAATTATTTTCATATCAAATTGCATAGTAAAAAAGGTTTTCAAAGGGTATATAGCTTGATAAGTATTAAATTGTGTATATGTATATAGACAAAACCGGCAAACATAACATCTGTGAAAAAAAATTGTTTACTTATGGCTATAGTATCTGCACTTATTTGCAGGGTTTGCATATCTCTATTTCCCTTACGTGTAATATATTGAAACACATTGTAATGATATTGGCATCTGCAGTAGCTGTAAGATCAAATATTTTGAGAAGGTTATGTACACCTCTCATAGGAAGGAACTAAGATATATCCAGGGAAAAATAAATAGTCTCCACAATCTGCAAGACTTTGAAACAGTATTATGCATGATAAAATAAAACAAACACTATAAAAATATTTCCAGCGATAAAAATTCGATTAAGACAGAAGTACCAAAACTTACCTTTAGCTTCCACTCTCTCAAATGGGATGGAGTTACTTGGAATGCAGAGCCAGTGGTATTAGATCTCGACGAATGGCAGTTGCATTCTGGGGTTGTGGGAGGTAGTACAGCTTCCACCCTCAACTGGAGACCTCAGCTCAGGGAGTTTCTCAGACTTCAAACACCTTTATATGTGATTTTTCTGAACTGAATTTTAGGAAGGTCAAACAAAGCTTTGTTGTAAGAAAATGGCATTTATTTCACGTCACAATTTTTTACCCCTTCCCCTCAAATTTCTTACTGCTAATACCAGTATACCAGTAACATTTTCAGTTGCATTCTGGAAACAACTTTTTGGGTGACCTGATAGCCTAGAAATGCAAATTTTTCAGTGTCCAAAATCAAGGCTTAAACAAATTTGGTTATATATTAAAATTTTTCCCATGTATAACATTTCTATTTTGTGGCTTATAATATGTAATGATGTTTAATGAATTTCCATCTATTGTGGGTATTATCTAGTATGCATTCAGAGGTATTTTTTTCCCCTTTATTTTTCTATAAATACTTATGAGGCAATACTCATAGGATACACTCTATTCAGTATGTTTTTCTTCTAGAGGAAATACCAGTTCCTTAATAGATATGAACATTTATCATATGCTGCAAATGATAAGCATAAACTGTAGTATCATGTGCTCTACTACAGCAGAAATAGGTTTATTGACTTATTAGCATAAGTCAAGCTAGCTCTTTTCTTAATTGATCATATTCTCTTTACTATCAATTCCTACTTAACTCTGTGCTTACCTTTACATTACCAGTATCTGTACAACATGCAGCTATTCCTCTGAATGTTTTCATCATTTTTCCAGCTCTTCAATGGAATATGCCTCCTAATAATGTCAACATCCTATATTAACAGTTAGGAAACAACATAACTGATTCTGTATCTATGGAGGTAATATAAGATTAATGTATAAGCTTAAAATGTGCTAAGGACACTTTATTCCCTTTGCTTTATGCAATTTACACATTAATTTTTTTTCAAATAAGAAGACTATCCTAGAAAGCCAAATTTGCATAAGACATTGAAAGCACATTAAGAATTTTAAGCCGCCTGTCAATAATTCGAATATCCAACATCAAATTTCTAGTGCTAGCCTAGGGAATTCAAGATGCTTGACTGGGTTTGGCAGATAAGTCAATGGGTGGAAGAACAGCTCTGTTAGCAGATAGGTAGAGGATAGGGTATTGTGGGACATATCAGGTGGCACTAGATATCATGTACTATTTTGGCAGTTAAGTGTGCAGTGACTACTCCTGGATGACATACTTCTTTCTAAGGAAGGTTCAGCGTGAATTGCTTCTATAAAAACAGGCATCTTGAGTCCTTAAATCAGATATTTTTAATTTCCTTATTCTATGTCTTTTCCCATTGCAAAATGCATCCTCTTCCATGAAGAATCAGGGCAGTAAGTACAGTGGAAACACCAAACTATTATGTCCTGTTGCTATTCATTTTCTTCAGGTCAGTATCCTCAGTTTACTCCCTAAGTTAGTGATCTAGTTGCTTGCAATGCCTGTGTATGCTCCTTCATGACAAGAAAGCAAATAGCTGTGTCTTCTGCAGCAAAATTCATCATTTCACTTTCTTACTGCTATTGGTAATTGTTATGCTGCTTCATTTGTAAGTAATTAACATTATTCCACTTTTAGGTATATTATTTTCTGCTGTACTTGCTAATTTAGGATTTACTGTGCTAAATCCTCACTGTCAACAAGTCTCCTTTATTTACAAAACATATTGTCTCTAGGCATGTCTAGTATTCATTGCTTTCTCCTGTAGAAAAGACCCCAATTTTCAATTCTTTATTTAAGGAAAACTCTTATCTACAACAACTTATTCATATATCTATTAATGTTGTTCTTCATTCTTACACAACTAACTTGATTTAGATGTACCAAGACCTAGGGCCTGAAACTTTTCTATCTTTTTTTCTATGGGTTGGCTTTTCTTGTTTTATAAGACCAATGAAGTTCAAACCACTTTGTGTCTAGATCTTAATCTTGATGTTAATGGTTTACTGTATTCCTGTCAGACTACAATATGCTTTGCTGGTCCTGTTTTCCAGAAATAATAAACAAGTAAAATTAATTGAAGGAAAATGTTGACTTAAAAACATTCAAATGTCTTCTATTTTTTGTTAGGGCTGTGGAAACTTATCTGAAAAGAATATGTTTTACACAAAGAATTTTACAAGCTTATGAGCATGATGTTTTATATAGCACACAAATAAGAAAACAGTTTTGTTTGTTTCAGTTTATGCTTTAAAGAACCAGAACTTGGAGATTGAGTGGTATATCTGTAGGGGATAGGCCTTAGTTGATGCTTAAATTAACGTTTGGCATTTTGTTTGATCTTGGATGCTAGAAGGCCTGATGCTAGCAATGCTAGACTAGCTAGAAACCCAAGAGACACAAAAAAAAAATAGATAAAAGAAAAAAAAGACTACTTATAGGCCTTGTGGTATTGCTGAGAAAAAAACACAAGCATTTAAAAAAAGCTCACAGAAAACCTGTGCTTGAGCTAGAACCTTATTCAGATCACTGCTTGTGCTTTCTGAATCCTGTTATCACAGAAGATAATGAAATTCCTGAGTCTGACTAAAGAACACTTGGGAGTGAATTTCTTATGTCCTCTAATTAGTCCCTTCACTGACATTTGGGTTTTTTCCAGATCCTCTGGCCTTGTGCAGTTTAAGTTACTGTCTTGTGAACTTCCTCAATTGCCTCTAAATCTTGCTGTCTTACTTACTCAGTCTTGATTAAAAGCTCACTAGAGTTAATGGAGAGTTCTATCTTATTCGGTGGTTTTTGGAGCACTACATCTGGAAGCATATCCAGCTGTTGACCATTGCCTAACACATTCCTAGCTAAAATGCATTCCCACTGCATAATTTCTGGCAGCAGTAAATGAATTAATTTATTTCCCTGTTTTCTGAGACAGCTTTGTTTCCATTTCAGTTCTCCTAGTTCTTGGAGGTGCAGTGACTCCTAACTGTGTTCTTGAACTCAGTGCCAAAGCCTCAGGGTTGTCTTATTCTTGTTTTTCCAAAACCTTGATTATAAAGCACTGAGCCTTTGATTCAGACTGTCAGCATTCACTTGATATAAATATAAGTTTTTCTTTGCTTTCTTTTCTTTTGGTCCTCACAGATTCATCTCCAGGAACTTGTATAAGAAAGAATGTGTGGGATAAATGCTAGCTTTCCCATAAAATGAAAAATCCTGTCTGACCCTCTGTCATAGGTTCAGAAAGAATTTGGGTATAGTACCAGATTTCCCTCTTGTCAACTTCTCAGTCTGCCACCCTGAAGAGAAGTAGAGGTCTTCAGTGTGCTGTGTCAGCTCTGGGAAGTTCTAGTAGTGATTTTTATAAGAAGAGCAAGATAATATCCAGCTGTGGAAGGAGTGACAGGGGAGCCCCAAAATGACTCATTCATTTTGTTGTTTCACCTTGGCACCTGGCTAAAAGTTGTTCCTGGTCTGAAACTATAGACTAAGAGTAATAAAGCAAAATATTGAAGATGTTTATATATTTTCATACAAAACAGTAGTAACAAAATAAAAGATCACCTTCTCCTGGGCCAGGGGCCAGTCTACAGAAGAGGAAGTAATTCTACAAAAGGGGGTGTAATACATGAGCGTTCCAGTAATAGTGACATAGGAGTTCAGCTGCTTGGGCTACACAGTCTCTTAAAAAGTCACATTCAGTTTCCTCCAACTCTTCCATATTCTGTGATCAGAAATGCATCTGTCAGATGAACAAAACAGGGTCACTCACGTTGTGTGACGGGGACAGCTGTGTTTTATTCAGGAGAGGGAGGTCTGTGAGTATTCATTTCTCGAGATACGCTATACCTTATGAGCTCGTTAATGTTAGTATGAGGAAGCAAATGTAGGACACTTACAAAAGAAAATATCACAAAATAGTCAGGTTGAGCTGGTACCAAGCACTGGGCATAAACCAAAGACTACAGAATATGCTCACCAAGCAGATGCAAGAGCCATATATTACAAATAAAGTTGTTAAGAGAATGTCACCTCACTGGGTATAGAAAACATTGGTCTTAAATTTCAAAATTTATATTTTTGGCTGGTTCCCTATGTATTTTAATTTATGTAAAGATTATTTCCAGAAAAAGCAAGTCTGTATTGTTTCCCTAAAAGCCCTAAGGGAATGAACTAAGATGTAGTTCATTTTTCATATACTAGGAGAGAATTCATAGTTGAAGTAATAAAACATCATACACTATTTGGTTGCTAATTTATATATATTATTTATTTTTGAAATCTTTGCTTCTTTTCAAGTGCCTATAAACTCTTATCTATTTATTTTAGGTTTCAGATTATTTGGTGGCAAACGTATCATTTACTAAAAAAACCTCCTACGAAGAATGTTTGTTTTCTTTGACTTTGTTGTAGAGAATTGCTACAAAGTAGATGTAACTCCTTCAAAGGACATTCATAATTCTTTGGAAAGATATTTATTATTGTGAATTTTTTTTAAATTCTTTTCGAATTTAAAATATGATTCAAACAATATCTTCTAATCTCCACGTATGTACAACAACCTAATCCAAATGGATTGGGTTAAGTTTTCTAAATAAAAGTAGTATTTAGTATTCCAAACTATGGCCATTGAATGTTCATGAAGAATTTTACTAAGTTGCGTAACAAAGAGCGTTCCTTTTTTGCACTTGGATTAACCTTTGAAATCCTACTTCTCCCAGGCCTTTAATACTAGAATCCTCCAACATTTTCATGAATGTTGCATACTGTACCAGCAAGTCTGCTTCATGTCCAAATAAAAGTTTTTCTCACCTTGTTTTTGGTCTGTGACCATATTATTTCCTGAGTCATTATTTATTGTTTATTTTCCAATTTAAAATATGCTGTCAGAATTATATTGAACAAGGAGAAAGCATGATGTGGAATCCTGAAATCGTTGAAATTACTACAATGAGTTTCAGGGCTAAAACCCTGTGATACCAAACACTGACTCTTTTTGTTTGTTTGTTCTAAAGGCAGAGTGAGAGGATGGAAAGGTAGGAAACTGCTTTGATAGATCCCTTGCCTGTTTCAGTATCACTTGCTTTTCATGAATTGCTGGATTGTGGAACCTTGTTCATCCTAGGGCCCTGGGAAAAGGGGAGCATCCTAAGAACCTCGCTGGGACTAGGGAACAAAGGCTGGAGAACAGAAAAACAAACGTCTCAGAGAGAAGGAGAAAGGAAGAAAATCACGTGTCTGGAGAAGGGATTAGCATTTCCATTTTGCTCATCAAAGTTAGAAGAAGTACAAAAGAGGGATTTAGAGTGCTCCAACTGTTCCATCCCCTGTGCAAATCACCATAAACAGGAGGGAAAAGAGAGTTAAACAGAAAATGTGAAATAGCTGCATTTGTTTTTACTACCAAAGTCTTGTTTAGATTTAATTATTTCTGCATAAACAGTGATTACAAGGAATAAAAAAAGATTTTTAAAGAATCACAGAAATAACTACCCATTATGTGTACATAATGCATATGCAATCAATTCAAGTGTCTTATTTCTCACATTTGCCTGATTTTTGGTTTTTGATGGAGCATTCTCCTTTCAATTCACATACACTTAAATGTTGTTATTCTTTTCCTTTACATTTACTTTCATTGTCACTTCTTACTTCCATGGCGGATGTAGGCAGATTAAAGTGTCAAATTTTGTAGTATGATTTTTTCCCCCAATATCATTCAAATATTTTTTGGTTTTTTGGTACTTCCTGTCCAGCTGGTTGGTTTTGGGGGTTTGTGGGGTTGTTTTGGTTGTTTTGTTTGTTTGGTAAGGGTTTTTTAAATCTTCCAGAAAAAAAACACATGGCTATTTAAAATTTGTCAGGTATATTCTTGATCTGCTTAATACTGATTACTAATAGTGAAATTTCTGAATAATTTCATGCAGTCTGGTCTATCAGGCTATTGTGCTTTTCTAAATGAGCACCCCGAATATTGTTTTCTTACATATGTAAAAAAATATAAGAAAAATATACCATATGTATATAGTCTCTGGTTCACCATTGCATTTGGTCTACTTGGAATTTCGTAGCTTTCAAGAAAAAAGCATTAACTTTAACAGAGACCATTTACAGCCAAATCAAATAACAAATCTATAGTTACAGCAACAGGAATGGATAGATCCCAATTTTCTTTCAGAAAGGGTGATTTAGAATCTTCGATATCTGCTTCTGAAATTATTAAGCTTTGTTTTAAACTATGAGCAAGATCCAAACTTACTGCTTTTAATCATCTTAAGCTAGGCTTGCTGTCATGACTGTTTCGTAAAATGCAAAGATCCTCCTTAAATACGTTTCTAATTTTACATCTCTGACATTTGTTGGTGTAATCAGCCCAAAAGTTAAATCCATCAGTGCATACTGTTCACACTTTCTGTATGTTATAAATTTTAAAGCAGATGAAAACCTCATCAGATTGCTACTATATATACTATATGATCTTATTACTCAAAATTTGCTAAAACAGGTTTGAAATATCCTCTATAATAAATTATATTCCTTGCACTTCTTTTTATTTGATTAAAAAGTCTCAGGAGAATATGTTTTTTCTAAAGATATTTAGTAATTTTGATTTGGAAACAACTGACAGGTAGTACTGAAATATAATCTAAATTGAGTTTGGTGCCTACAATAAAAATTGTCCTTATTCTATGTAAACATGCATAGGAGTGAAAGAGATACAGACTTTCTGAAGATTTTGCTGGAGAAACCATAATGGGTCAGGTTTTTTCTACCTTTTTACTACTCTTTTCATAACTAATTGGATTACAACGAATGTGGATTGGTCTATCAGGTACATGCATGCACACACATCCAGGTTATACTACAGTTCATTAATGAAGGCAGTTTCAGGAATTCCCATTGAAGCCAAAGATGAGAGTCAGAGCTTCAGACTCACATACTTGGCTTACATTTCACTCACATTAGGCAGACTGTCATTCTTCTGAAACCAAATTTACAGTTTACTGTTTAAGAGGTATAATTTTCATCAGTTTTGAGAAGGAGCAGGGAAAGAAATCTCTGTTCTTTCTTTAAACATAGTTGAATATAAGATAGCACTGCTGAGTATGCAAGCATGTGGTATTGCAGAATGGTTTTTATTAGCATACAGAGCTATTGTCTGCTGTTCCAGCCCAGCCTGCGGACTGGTGGTGTTAGACCCTTTCAGGAAAAGGCAGTTCCTGGCCCGAGATGGAAGACTTCTGAGCAGTTTTGCTTAGCTAAGCAAGTACAGTTCAGGCCTAGGTTATCATATTTATGGCTAAAAGATGAATGATGTTCCTTGGGATTCAAAAATTAACCAGAAACAAAGTTCAATAAGACAAGGATTTGGAATTCACTAGAGCACAGGCTTTTTGTTGTGTGTTGATATACCCATTTATTCAAAAGAACACTCTTGTACTACACTTAATTTGTAGATAGAGACTATAAAAGATTTCATGTAACATAATTTCCTCATAATAGCCTGAACAAATTTGAAATTGAGGTCATGAATTAAAGTTATTTTTCTCATTAACATAAATTTTTCCCAATATCCTATGAATTTTGAATATGAAATTTTATGTGTGTTCTTAGGTTTGCTTTTGTATTTTGTATTGCACATATTGCAGTGTTTTATACCCTCTATATATGTTTACAAAATGTTAAAAATGTTTGTAAAGAAGATAGTATGACTATTTACATTTGAATCCCTTCCACTAATCCTACAGTTGCAACATAAAGACATTCTCTGCTCTCACTGAATTTGTTACAAAATGTATGCATATTAATTAGTTGTAGTAACTTAAATTTTACAACAGTACAACTCACTAGCAAGTACTTCTCACCTACAGTGATCCAAAGAATTATAATTACTCCAAACTGCAGAATATAATCTGGGAATTATTAGTGCAGTGTATAAACCAGTCATTTTCAGACTTTGCTCAGGCATCAGTGTGTCAGACACGCAGGTGGCATTTGTATTCTCATAATATCAGTTGCATCCTTCAATGGCATATATGCATTGTCTCCTTTTGATTGTTTCTTCTAGCAGTATCCAAGGTAGTGGCTCTGAGAGCACTGATCTCAAGGGAAGCTCTACTGATCTTAAACCAGATTGGTCTGGTCTAGTATTCTGGAAATATATTAATTCTCTTAATCTCTTATGGAATCAAGGATTGAATATAAGAGTGTTTTTCCCTGGAATAAAAAAAAGAAAAAAAAAGGAAAAATGCTCTTTGTAAAGGGTAAAATAACTCCCTTTTCCCCTCAACTATTTTTTCAGATGTTTTCAAAGAAATTGGGGGTTTCATATTAAAAGTTATTTTCAAATAGAAGTCATCCTATTACAAAAGCCAGGCATAAAATATGCATATATGCATAAAGTATTGGAATATATTACATATGATTTTATAAAATATTAAAATTGTAACCTTACATGTAGTGTTTTCAAAATATGAATGTCTAACAAGCAGTTTTTTTTTTTTAATTAATGTAGTCAAAGTACATACACTGCAAAATAGAGCTGCAAATTATCTGTCGCTGCTGATCCTCAGCAGGATTGCTATGGCCAGTACAACTGACTGTCCACAATTTGTTTTCTTCCCTTTACTCTAATAACAAGGTAATTTTTTTTTTAATTATAGATATTTTTATAGAGTAAGCTGTTAGGTTTTCTTTTAGCACAGATTTTTCCATAACAGTCTCCATTTTATAGGAAGTTTTCTTTCCTTTTAATAGCAGTTTCTGACTTTGAAATACTTGATATTCAAAAAAAAAAGGCTGTGGTAGAGCGTTACTGTGTAGTGGGTGGGATAGCACCAAGAATTTTGGACAAGCTGTAAAAGAGGGGAGCAGTTTCACCACCGTGGCCCATGAGGTGTCTCATGGCATGTGGGAGTGGGAAGATGGGGAAGGGAGAAGGTAAACCTGCTTTAGTAGGTACGATAGCTTTAGTAGCGCTCCGTACTTCCCCTTCTAGCAAAAGACAGCCTTCACAGGATTTTTCATGTGACAGAAGAAGGACTATCCTGCTTCACAGATGGATGCAGGCAGCTTGACTAATACAATGGCTATATCCACACCAGCGCTATGTCATCTGGTGGGGGACCCACCAGACCAAAACTAAAGGTGTATTTCCAAGCAGTGTGGGTATGAGTCTTGTTGGATGGTCCAACCCTGACTGCAACACAGAATTTGGGCTCTATCCAGCTTTTTGACAGCTGCCAACAAGCTTTGACTGACACAGCTGAGAGGTACAGAAGGAGCTGTGGCCCTCAGTGGGGAGCATGGGAAGTGGGTGCTGTAGTCAGGGAATTTGGGGCAGAAGTGAGTGAGCCAGTTGCACAGAGTGAGACAGACATAGCTGGTCTGTGCCAGAGCTAACCACAGCCTGACTCCAGGACCTCTGACACTGTAAATAAGAGACACACAATCCTTCAGCCAAAAGTTCTGTTTATTTGTTTTGAATTTCTTCTTTAAACTGTTTCTTTTCTGAATAGACTTGGGAACATGTCCTTTGAGACACAAATGCAGAAAGAATGTGAGAACTTTGATCTTTCTCATAGGCTTTAAGGAAAAATATTAATTTGCTTTAGCTCTTACAATGACTATGGATTTATCTATTACCTATAAAATGTGCCTGTGAACAAGAATTAAATGTGTTTTCAGCCAGATCTTTACTTATATCAATTAAATATTTGGAAAACATGTTTTAAAATTTTTAGAAAATATCAACACAGACAGCAGTTTGGCAAAAGTGCAGGTTCCTATTAGCATGACAATAAAAGAAACTATCATTGGTTGATGAGCAGCATGTGAATTCCTCCACTATTCTACAGGCCACATATTCCATATATTAGACATATTTTTAAATCCAAATATCCAAGAAAAATATCAAATTTAATACTCTGTGTTTATTTGTGGTTGAACAGAAGTATTAAAACATTGTTTTTAAGTTCTATTTGAAATATATATGTTTTCCAAAAGTGTTTTTCTAATTTATACACACACGCACAGAGATCCTAGTAGGTTCAAAGAATCTCGAGATAGTGTAATCAAATAGCCTTTAAACTTCTGATTTTCAGGATTGTCTTTTAGGGGGTTTTGTTTGTTTTTTCATTGCCTGCACAGTTTGTCATTGACCCTTATTGCTTAAAATTAAACTGCAATCAACATTTGCTTAGCTCACCATCTGCCTCAAATTACCATGTGGTCTCTGCTCTGCAATCTCTGTCATCTCTATGTTGCCACTAACAGAAACAGGATCAGGATAGGCTGATGAAAGCCCCTTTATCTAGCACATTCAACATAGCTAAAATACAGCTAAATTCGTTCATTGAGTGAAATTTCACTACTGTATATCACACAGAAGAGACAAACAAAGCAAAAATTGAGCACCTGATCTGACCAAGTGTTGGGAAAATACCCAAGGACTGGATGATACACAGAAGGGAAAAGGAAAATGTTAGTTAGGGTTCCACATAACTGCAAATGTACTGTCTTGGTGCCATTTCAAGATTGCTTATGTCCTGTTTTCACACAAAGCTGTGCTGGTGAATGTGTGAGGGAATCATTCATAGGGAAGTTTAAGTTTGTACAAGTTTCCTGAAGTTAGGAAACTCAGATTAATCCAGATTCACCCATCTTTAGACTTAGGGAATAACTACGGCTCTGGTGCAGAGAAAAATTTCCCACCCAGGCAGAAGCAACACAGTGTTAAATTTCATTATATAAATGTTGCTTTGTTTTTGTTTCTCTCCTTTGATGAGCTATGCAGTGATTATAGTGTTGTTTGCCCAGATGCCCACAGTTATTTTGCTGATTCCTTTTGGTAGTAAATTGGTCCACTGTAAGTAACCAGGGAAAAAATTATCTGCTGGCACCATGGCAAACGGTCTTATGTCAGCCACGTATAAATTCAGGTGGGGACTTAAAAGTTTTTTAACTGTAAGAGCAATAGAACAATTGTCCCATGAGGATGAACAGCCTTTGGTAGTTTTAGTGCAAAATCACAGAAATGCATGAATTAGATTATGTCAGAACAAGTAACGGAGATTTTTGCTCCAAATGAAGAAGATCAGAAGCTTGAGTTTTATCATCTGGGGAAATGGAGTAGGTAGAAATGTTCATCTATAGTCTGATGTGGTCAAGATGGTAGTCAAGGAGGAGTATTTGAAACTGCATTTTTAATGTATGGAGTGTATCTGAATGACCATGTGTGAGAAGAGAAGGAAAAAAAATAAGAATTTCTGTACTGGAGACCAGAAAGAAGATATTCTAATAACTGAGCTATATAAAAATATTGACAAAAGCCATGCACAGAAATAACATTTCAGGCATATGAAACAGCATAGCAGATAGTGACAAAATTTAGATCGCAGAAGGAAGAAGAAGTACAAAAGAAGAGTGAGTGAGAAATTAATATCAGTAAGAAAAACACATAGATTGCATCATGGAGAATTACAGAAGAAAAAGAGCAAGCTATATTTTTCCCATTCAAAATTCCAGTTTCTTTAATATAATCTTCAGCAGGAAAGTGGGGAATGCTTACCACAGAGGTTAAAGTAGTGTGAATCAATAAACTTGTCTAAGGAAAATGAGCAATGGGAGGTCAGCAGGGAGTGGAAAAAAAATGAGGGAAAGATTAAGAGCTACTGAAGAATGGCCTGAGATATAAGAGGACACCCAGCCACTGATGTTGCAGCTAAACCCACAAATAAGATGCTGAACCACCACTATTTCACACAATCCTGGAAGGAAAACAGACATTTCAGTTTATCTCTGTTATGCAGAGATTTAAGTGTGCCTCTCATTTGAAATCTCTAGTATTCATAAATTGTCTTTGCCTTAGTAAATTCTGAAGAACACAGCCTCAGCTGGTGAAAATCAACAGATTTTCCTGTCAGAGTGTAGATTAAATAAAAATTGAACCCTAAACATTTTATGGTGGCTTAATGATAGCTAATACACAAGCATGATATGCCAAAACTAAATATAAATTAAAGAGCAGTGCAGCATGACTTTTAAAACAGCATTACTGAACTAAAGCCATCTCTGAGGTAAATCACTTGAAGCCTGTGGTGAGCTTAGTCTTTTGAGAAAGTTCTTGCTTTCATTTACACCTCTGAAACACCATTAACAAAGGCAGATTTTATTCCACTTTAAATAGAATTCAAGGGCAGTGAATAAGTCAGACATTTTTATCATTAAAAAGAATCCTGCTGAGGAGACCGGTCAGCTTTGGTTGTTACTGTACAGTGCCAGTGACTGTTACTGTGTCAGCTGCTACAATCCTGTAGGACTTTCTGCAATAACATTCAAAATGGTTTCATTTCATTATGTCTGGAATTTTAAATCATTGCAAAAAGATAATGAAAGGGAGGAGACAAGAACTCCGTAATATATCGTCTGAGAAAAAGAATAACCAAAGGCAACAAAAACTTTCCCTTTGGCAGTTAGTTTTTTCCCTTTTACTCCATGAAACATGAGAACTTTTATTATATAAAACTGTGCTTTCTTGTGAATTTTTCCTTTAGGTTTGCCAATGAGAGATGATGATTTAATTCTTTCCAGATATTCAGTTGATTTAATATAATTTTTTCATGTGGAACAAAATGGGAGAAATGGGCACAGCTCCTAGAATATCTATTTTTTTTTCACAAATCCTTAAGGGTACATTTCATGGAGTCTCAACATATTTTTGGCATTCAGTTCTTGAAGTAATTACATGGTGTTTGGTTATAAGACTGTTTATCGAAGATCATATGGTGTTTGTTCTGTGTTCTTAGCCCTGTTTTTTCCTTTGTTTTAATGGACAGAGATGTGTGCTTGAATGAAAAATACCATTTAAAACAGACATATTTGAATAAGAAGCCCCCTTGTCCAGGTTCTCTAGACACAGCTGTTACTATTTCAAACCCAGAAGCTTTCATGTACCTCATTCTCATTTCATTTCTCTGGGATTATTTCCGGAATAGCTTGAAGCATTGATTATGGTTAAAAGTTTCATTTTTCTCTAACTAAAACCAGTTTCATGAAAACCTTCATTTCATAATATCTTTTATTCACTTTTGTGCCTCTTCTTCTACCCTGTGTCTTATACATGTATGCAATATGTTTCTTTTGTATGCTACATGTATGTAATTGGGAAAAACTTACTGAAAAGAGCAAATGTATCACTCAGTCATGAGCTATTGACAGAACAATCTTGACACTGTGGGATTCTGGAAAGAAGATGTGTAGGTGTGGAGAGGGATCCAGAACAACATTTTTTTCCCTAACTTGATTATATATTGAAATAGAAATGTGTTAAGGTTGAGCCAAAAAGCAATACTGTGGGTAGAGGGATTTGATATGAGAGCTATTGAGTACTTTCTTCTCAACTTTCCCTCCTCTTTGTCATGGAAATTCAACTTCAAAGTTAATAACTTTTTGTACTGTTCCATATATTGTTAAAGTAAAAAAGGACTTAGGGAAATTCACAGAGTTTGCCTTTTAACCATTCCTTTTCCTTTAATTTTTTAATAGGGACCCACAAGGTCACCTCCACTATCTGGAAATGACTGCTTCACTGACCTCACAGTCCAGGTTGAGGGAACAGCTGAATTTTGTTACTTTTGCTGTCATGGCCATTTCAAAACAGTGCTGCTGTTCTCACTGTTAAACTGTTGACCAAAATCTATTTGGGACCAATGTAACCCAATCTATCTCTGTAACAAGAAATTAACTTTTAGATTCCTGGAACCTCAGAGAGACTAAAACATGTTTAACTTGAAAGGCAAACCTATCTTCTGGTGAAAAAAAGTCTTGCAAGTTGGATTTCTGATCTTATAAAATCAGTATTTAAATTTAAATTTGGTCCATATTAATCAAGATTAAGTATTTAGTATCATGAGTAAGATGACTTTACAAAGCCATCCTATTTATAAATATATGGATGCTAAAGGTTTTATGATGAAGCAGTGTTTGGACTGCACTTAGAATTTCTTTAAAAATTTTTTATACAACCATCCAATAGTGACTTTTCTCCTTCGGCGTGGATAACTTTTCTCTAGTATTCCTAGAAAAATATAGGACTTTTTCTTTTCATGATGTTAAATGGAGGCTAGCAAGAAGAAAAACTTTCCTTTTTAGCTTGTGGTACATCTGAGCCATGACTCAGCACCTGAAAGGGGCCATAACATTTCTGTAAAATCCAACAAGTTACCACACCTCTGAAAATTAGTAGACCCTGAATCTTATATCAGGCAGTGTCTGAAACGTCAGCTGATAAAACTAAGCATATAAGCTGATAAAAACCTGGAGGAGCATATGGTTTCCAGGATAAAGGCTAAGCCTGAGAAGCTGCCAGAGTTTATTTGCCAGCTGACATTGCCCCTTCATGTGGTTTTCAACTAACAAAATTGATGATTGTGGCATATTACCATATTCCTTCTGGAATTCATTCTAAAAGACAACTTCACATCAGCATGGAACAGTGCACAGAATAGAATAATGCATGATTTGAAGAAAGCTCATAGATGTTATTCACACATCTGCACAGTTTCTTTGTGTTTGGACTATGTATTAATCACAGCACTTTGGACAGCATTACAAATACTGAACACTTGTTATTAGCTGTTGTCCTTCCAGTTCTCAGAAAAAGTAACACTAGATTAGGCTGAAACATTTTAAGTCTCAGGCTTTAGGAAAGGCCACAGCAGTGCTATAAGAGGCATTGAGGACCAGTAGTTTCCAAGGCTCTCAGTTTTCCTCCCAAAAAAGCATCTGAGCTCCTTGTGTCTCCTCTCTTCTTTTACTCTCATGTGAAGGGATGCTCAAAAAGGCATCTCTCAGTCTTCCTTCTTTTCCAAATATTTTTCCTTCTTCCTCCTTTATCTCCTCATACCAAACTTCTTCTCTCCCCTTTCTAGTCATCTTTTTCACATCTGTCATCCTCTCTCTTCTAGTATATGACTTCCTTTTTCTCCTTTCTTATCAAATTATGGTTATATTGGTGAGACGACAAATATCAAATAAAATTGTTTTGTTACTTGTTCAGATACTGGCTACAATGAGAGCTTTTTCATATGTCTGGAAGTACTGAGTAAAATTGATACCAAATAAGACTCCTGCATGGATTTTTGAGATCTCTAAGAATTCCCCCTAAGCAGGCAGTTTTTCCACAGTTATGATGCTGGGAAAGGGCATTTTTTTTTTAAGAGGAAAAGACTATCAATATGGATAAAGCTAATATACTTTTCTAAGTAAAGAATACCACCCACAGCCATTTTGACTGTAATCTATTGACTAATTTCTCATTTTTTCAGACCACACCACTTCCCTTTCTACACACTTTGTATCTGGTCCCAGTTCAACCACTGACAACAGATCTCCATGATCTTGTGATGCAGAGGAGGAAGCACCACCTAATCCTGGTCAAGGGCTGTATAATTTGCTTTCAGCTTTTTTTTCAGCTGTAGAAAGCACAAGGCTTCAGTATGTTCAACTCATCTTTAAACAGGTTAAAAGGCTTCAGTCTAAGGGCTTAGCCTCTTGAAAGAATAGGTATTTCCATTCTCATCAAGAAAACAGACTGGAGTCAGCAGCTCAGGTGATTCCGAGTTCTTTAGACATTTTGTTGGATTTGAAACCACTCTTAAAATTATTATATGCATGTCTACACACAAACAGAGCAGGGAGAATTTAGAAATATCAAGTGTTTTCACTTCAATGGGAGGCAAATATCTCATACAAAATGTGTCGTTTAGCAGATCAATGTGAAAGCAAAGCAACACAAGGAACCCCATGGGCAGGAAGGTGTTCAGAGATCTCCAGGAAAGCAGAGGTCCATCCTGTGTGATGGTGACTTGGGAAGACAAACACTATCACTCCTTCTTCTTCACCCAGCTTCATATACTGAGCATGATGCCTTATAGTCTGGAGTGTCCCTTTGGTCAGCAGGGTCAGCTGTCCCAGCTGTGTCCCCTCCCAGCTCCTTGCTCATCTCCAGCCTCCTCACTGGTGGGGTGGGGTGAGAAGCAGAAAAGGCCTTGATGTTGTGTAAGCACTGCTCAGCAATAACAGAAACTTCTCTATATTATAAACACTGTTTCCAACACAAACACAGCCTGTAGTAGCTACTGTGAAGAAAATTAACTCCACCCAAAATAAAGCAGCACAGGGCTAATGTGTCAAGCAGAATACATC